>NC_088868.1:19724077-19785395 GCF_032884065.1 Artemia franciscana
TCCTAGCATCAGCTTGAAACTGCTTGAGAACTCTTTCTTAGCTTCTTAGTCGATCACAAAAAGTAAGTGTTGTCTTTTTGTTTTAAGACGAATATGTATCATTCTTGATTTTTAGGTAAAGGTATTTAGCCAAGTATCAAAACAAAATGCATTCACCGTAGTTTCAATAGTCGCTTACATATTTCAGCCAGAAAGGTGTAAAAAATTTTCAATAAGGTGTAGTTTTTTATTTTGTTTTCTCACTCTTTCATCTAGAATTTGTTTGAAATTAAATAAAAAAAAAACTAGTTTTTTTTAACTGAAATTAATGAGCGACATCAAAACTTAAAACGAACAGAAATTACTCCGTATATGAAATGGGTTGTCACCTCCGCAATCCTTCGCTCTTTACGCTAAAATTTGACTCTTTGCCACAATTCTACTTTTTAAAACAATTAAAAATTGTCAATTGCTCAATTACTAAAATCAAGGTATGATTTCAGGATATACAGTTATAAATGCCATTGTATAAATGTAACATTGATAAATTAATCCTCATAAAACTCAATTTAACCTCCAATCAAGAAATTGGAGGTTGGAGAGGCTTTTATCTGATTTGTGTGGCCATTAGGTGGATTTACGTGTTGCCTCAGGCCTGAGAAGACACCATGCGTATTCTAAGTTGATTCTAAGCGTTGATGATAATCTTGATGATTCTAAGCGTGTTCTAAGTTTCTTGAAAAGGGTGCTGTAAAGTTTTTAGTTAGGGAAAATAATTTTTTTTTAGTTTTTGTGACTTAGTTAGTGATCATGTTGAATGTGCTGCTGCTTGTCTTATCAGAAGATGAGGCTGTAGCGGTAGCTACAACCTCCAGAGGTTGTAGCTACCGCATAAAAAAAACTCCGCCTAGAGAAGCCTCACAAATTTAGGGACTGCATGAGTATAACTCCCTGACATAATAATCTCTTGCTTCTAAACACTGATCACCAAAATTTGACAGTGTTCACAAATCAAAAGAAATTTCAAATGAGTTGAAGTCTTGAACTCATTCAAATAAAAATGTTTAATTAGTTTCTGTAATCAACAGAGCTACAACATCCCATTAAAGTACCAACCACGGCCCATTGTAACCAAAAATTAAAAAGTGCATTTAAAAAAAAAAACTGGAAAGTGAGCAAAATTGCCATCTCTGGCCGATTCAGGAATGCTAAGCATTATCTAAATTATTCTGAATAGTAAATGTCATTTTGAAAACAAATTTAAGGGAATTCGAAAAATAGTCACGAGAGCCCTAAAATATGGCCTCGGATTGAAACGAAAATTTGTGGATACAAGATGAAGAATGCCCTCATAATCGTAAGTTACCACCATGAAGGGCGTTATAGTATAACTATGTGATCACATAATTTACAACTGAGGCTCGACCTTTTTATTTTAGATTTAAGTTCAAATATCTTTCAATTTCCTTTGTTTCAGGTATCGGACAGATGAAGTTGAAGTACTATGGCGAGATTAGCCACATTGACTGTATTGTTATTTTGCTGAATGTTTTCACCATAAACTATTTTAACATGAAATTTTATTACTTTTGGATTGCCTTTGCCTTTGAACGTTGAATTTTGAAGAAGTAATTGTCAAGCTGTGATTGGTTTGTTTACGAAGGGTTGTTGGTCTTGATATCATCGATTCAGACATTATGTGAGGAATTCTGAAGAAACTTTATTTCAAAAATTTTAAAGCTAAAGTCCGTTCAAAGCTAAAGCTCCCCCAAAGAGAGCGGATCTGGTCCGGTACTGTCAATAACATATCTAGGACTTCTGATTGTTCTTATTACAAAGTTTCATCCAGATTTCTCAACTATAAGTATTTTCCAAGATTTTCGTTTTTCAAGATAATCCCTCCACTCGCCCCCAGATGGTCAAATCGGGAAAGAGACTATTTCCAATTTTGTCTGGTCCAGTCCCGGATACTCCCGCCAACTTTCATCGTCCTAGCTTAACTAGAAGTGCCCAAAATGGCAAAAAGGACTATATGATAATCAGGGCCAAGAGTCACAACACCTCCCTCCTAAGATAAATGGACGCTAACCCAATAGACTGGCTAGAGCCTTATGAGCTATACTAAAGAAAAACCACAATAACGCATAAAGTAAAATATGCAACACAAACTTCAAAACCACCAATTTTTTTCTCTTTTCGTCTTTCTTCTTTGGACAATTTCCACTGGAGCTAGAGCTTAGAGACAGTTTCTACTGCCATACTATCGACATGGCTCAGGATTCAAGTTTTTTCAAGATTCTAGCCATTCAAGTTTCCATCAAACAAATCAAAGCTGCATCAAATTTGTGATTTTGAAGAAGGGAAACTGACTAGACCTGTGGAACCTAATCGTACTAATTTAATTCAGTAATTCTCGGGCGAAGCCTAAGGGGAATTCATGTATTTACCACGCACCAGCATAATGGTAAAATTCAAAAGGGTCCTGGTTAATCACTAATCAAAGTCAATTATTATTATTCAATTAGAGATTTCCTTGCTCTCACGAGTTTACATAGAGAAGTGAAGAATGAGGTTCTGGTATATGTGACGATACCAGGCGTCAGGGGAGATTGACTAAAATAGCTTCTTAACCTCCAAAAGTGAAAACAAATCTACTTCTCAATTAAACCATGAATTGCCCCTTGACATTTTTTGAAACTGATGGTGGCACAAATTACAAAGGTTAGTAGTGACAGTTGGTGTTCAAGGGACTGGGGTTGAAATACAGGCGAACATGAATAAGTTTATTCTGGATTGCATTTACCGATTAACCACATGAAGAAAAAATGTTGATGCGCACGCTGACGAAACTTAAATATAAAGCGCAGGAAATAAAGATTGGAGAAAATGAGCGTCGATTTTAATGCAGGACACAAATAACGAATGGGTCCTCCGAGTATAGGCTATGAAGGGATATTTATAGGGAAATTACAGTGGAATACAGGACCCTAATGACATAGATAAGAAATTAAAATGCTACTAGATTCAGAATTTTATGTTCTAACTGAATATGGCAAATCTTTCTTCAATGAACGATACCGAACGCTCTCTATATTCTATTTCAGTTGCTTAAAATGACGTTTCACAGGCTGAAGTTTTAAACACTAAACCTTGTTGGAACACCATACCACATCCTGGTATCATCAGTAATTGGACTGGATTTCTAAGCCGCGTACACTAGTGGCGTTGGGGTAATTATATTTGAATATAGGACCATAATGATATGGCTAAGAAATAAACCTCTGGTTTTAGAAGTTGATCATCTGTCTGAATATAGCAATCATTTTCTCGGTGAACGATACTGAAAGATTTCTTTCACAGACTGAAGCTAAAAAAGTTAAAGTTATTGTAAGGCAATACCACACCATGGTATCATCAGTAGTTGGACTGGGTCGCTTTGCCACATACAGTGGTGTCGTTAAAGTAATTACATTTGGATATAGGACTATCTCTCCTCGTTTCCCAATTAAAAATAATTTTGTATTTATCTGAAGGCTCAACGAGAGTTAAATGATTTGGCATGAAAATGTATCCTTTGAGGTATCTCCCTTCCTCCCAAACTTTTTGAAATATTTTTAAGGTCCAAATAAACTTCACTGTCATAGGTAAATTCCCTGTTTTTTTACAATTAAAATATTTGCATAAAAGATATTTGTTTAAGATTGTTGCATATAAAACTGTTTTGTAGTTAGAGAGGGAGGGAGATGGCTAAAAAGGTGCATTTCAATACCAAAACATCTCAACTTCTATTTGAACATTCACATAAGCACGAAACTTTCTTGCTCGTTTTTCTTCAGTTGAGGGGGGGGGGGCATTTTCCATGGGGGATGTTTTCCGGCTGGGTACTTTCTGTGGGGATGTATTTTTCATAAGGGCCATTTTTGGGGGGGGTGGGATATTATCCATGAATCATAGCTTTATTTTTAGCGGGAAGGTATTATCTGAGGGGTTATTTTCCGAGGAGTAATCGCCGGCTCCCAACGAATATTGCACCTATAATTAGTAAATTGATGAGAGTTGACAGCTCAGCGTCGTTTCTGCAGGCTAGAGCTATAATTAAAAACCATTTTCTATCGTAGCAGGTTATGCGAAGGACGTGGGTACACCTAAAAAGGTGACCATCTGCAAAGCTAAACTGGATTTCTTTCTGGCACCATAATTTCAATGATGGGGTGTAACGATTCCGTGTCATAGCTGATTGATGACATTTATGCTCAAGTTGTACTTGTTAATTATTGTTGCCATCCAATCCATCTGTACACATGATATGCTTGTAAAAAGCTATAAAAAAAACTCTTGAAGACTTAACTTCGAAAACATTACTTGTACTAATGAGCCTGCCCTCAGCATGCTCATAATATTATTTTGTGGAAGTACTTATGATTTTTATTGACATTGATAACTACTTGCTGAACGACTTCAGTGTTTTAATTTAGTCACAGTTACCTATCTTCCACAGACAGGAGTCAAAAACACTATAAACTTCATGCACAAAATACGTCAGAAAATGCACAAAAAAACTCTTTCTTGACGTGATGGATGGGATCCAATATCCATCGAAAATGTTTCTTTAAGATACTGAGCGCAAGGCAAACTGGTTTACTTAATAGGTTCTAATCTGGATATGTCGAAATCAAAAATATAATGTAGAGGAAACTTTACATTACATCTAAAAACTATTCCAAAAAGGGTCTACTTTAAATACAAAACTAATTTACTGCTGATCCCGATGTGCACGAATCCACAAGAATGCTCTAACCTGTTGATTCTTAAAATTTTGAATCCCCCAGCCTACCTTGCTTTATGTGATAATGCGGGTTGCAGCCATGGAATAAGGCTTTAAGAAATTAAAAGTGGTACTAGTAAAGCATGAATTTGATGAAAAATATTACCACTTTTTCGGTGACTGCTGAAGATTACTGGGAACTTGTTTTTACATAGCAACCTTGCGAAAAGTTCACGTTTAAAAATCAGAGAAAGGTTTTGTATTGCACATATGAGCTAAACTTCTCAAGCGTGACGACAGAAATCTTGTTCAGCTCTCTCAATAACATAAAAACAGATTTAAAAATTTTTATATTCATTTCTTCGTTTTTGTCATGCCTGGTTAGTTTGGCCTTAGATCTTATATTTGAAGAAATTGTTGCAGGTTTCCGTTGCTTTGTATGTGACTAACACCTTTTATGTTTTAGTTTTGCCATCTTTTTAGAAATAAGCGACATGAAAGATTCATTTACTTGCCGAAAGCATAAAATAACAAATATAATATAATAGAAAACCTAAAGTAATAGAGAATCAGATTATACTTCGGCTGATTTTTTTTCACTTTGAAAACAATTTTGAAAAATTATCGTAATTTCAGGAAAAAGCGTTTTCAGCTAAAAGTTCCGATCCTGTGTTTCGACTGTGGAACATAATTTGAAAAAAAAATCCTTGATTCACTACACGGAAACCGTCAAGCTCTATTGAAGCCCACTGCCCCTGAAAGCGAATTTGGGTTCCCAGATTTTCATACCAAAATTCCATTTCTTCTGTTTCCCCGAATTTGGAAGACTTATCCTCGAATTTTTAAATTGAGAGCTGAGGCACTGCACTTTTACTACGTGACATACGCCTGATGTTAAAATACAACTTTTCTTGATTTAGCATTCCTTTTATCACTTGATTTCATGTTCTTTCCTCTGTTTTTTACTTCAATTAAGTTAGTTTTCGTTACTTGATTGTTAAATGATATAGTCCAGCATGAAACTTGGTATCGTCTTCAGCAAATAACTCAAAAAATCTGCACGTGAAAAGAAAACAGGAAATGAGATGCTTCAATTAAAGTACCACTTGTAGAGAGACTTAATATCAAGAAAGACTTTAATTGATAGTGAGATTATAAATTGAAGCCAAACAAGATAAAAGCTTCCTGTTGGATAAATTTAGTAGAAGGTTCCCAGCAGTTGTTTGAAATGAACAGAATTTCAAATATCAGTAGGCTCTGCAATGCTGCAAGCAGTCTGAAGTTCATACAAACATCAAGGTAAACTCGCCTAATCGTGAGATACTGTGTAGGTAGTAGATCTATTACAATAGGATTTTAGGGTAAAATACTAGAAAAGCTACAAAACTTTCAGTGATGGATCTACAGACATAAGTATGTGTTGGGAAGGGATTTTCAAGTACCTATCTCTACACCATCCCCTTCTAGAGGGTACTGATTAGTGTCCAAGATCTAGTAGTAAGTTTCAAAACCTACTCTTAGCCATAAAGTTACAGGTAAATTTGGTAAGTTACTGCATAAGTAGTTATTTTTGCATCAATTTATTCGTTTATTTCCTACTTTTTCTTACACAGGGGAAAAAATGGTAAAATTCTAGTTAATTGACTTCTTGCTATCTTGGAAAGGGTTTAGGTTAGGAAAATGAAACTTTTAGGGATGGGTCTACAGGCTCAATTATGTCCTGGGAAGGTATTTTAAAGTACCCACCTCCACTCCTTCTCCCTCTAGAGGGCCCTGAAATTTGCCTACATGACAGGTCTATACCTATTGAAATTTTGACAAAACAACATTTTACATTAATATTCAGTTACTAGTTGCTTTTTCTCTGCCTTTAGTTCTGAAAATGCAATTCCTGTTATTTGAATAGAATTTTGAGCAAAATCAATGTTTTTTTTTCAAAATTTAAGAAATATATTTACATATCTTTAAAACCTTGTAAAATGGAATTGAGCAAAGTTATGAAGCTGAAAACAATTTTGTTGTACTTCAATTGGTAAAATTCTAGTTAATTGACTTCATGCTATCTCAGAAAGTGTTTATGTAAGGAAAATGAAACTTTCAGGGATGAATCTACAGACTAAAGTATGTCCCGGGAAGGTATTTTGAAGCAACTACCTCCACTCCTTCTCTCTCTTGAGGGCTTTGACCTTTCATGACCTTTAAAAATATGTGTCTTATAAAAGTGAAACACTGCAAAACAGATCTTCTGCTTAATTGAAGTACAACATAATTGTTTTCAGCTTCACAACTTTGCTCAATTCCATTTTATAAGGTTTTAAAGATATGCAAATACATTTCCTAAATTTTGAAAAAAAAATGTTGTTATAGGTCAAAATTCTACTCAAATAACAGGAATTGCATTTTCAGACCTAAGGGCAGAGAAAAAGCAATTAGTAACTGAAAATTAAGGTAAAATGTTGTTTTGTCAAAATTTCAATAGGTATAGACCTGTCATGTAGGCAAATTTCAGGGCCCAGTAGAGGGAGAAAGAGTGGAGGTAGTTGCTTCAAAATACCTTCCCAGGACATACTTTAGTCTGTAGATTCATCCCTGAAAGTTTCATTTTCCTAACCTAAACCCTTTCTGAGATAGCAAGAAGTCAATTAACTAGAATTTTACTGAAAAAATTATAAAAAGTTGTACTATAGGCTTCAGATAATTATTTATAAAAGATAAGCTAAAGCTGATGCAGCTACTGCTTCTCCTCCTCATCTGATGCACCTTCAAATGCTATGTCTGGTGGATCATCTTCCACAGGCTACCTCTACTATTTCACAGCAGTGAACTTTTGATACAACAAACATAATGGCAGTATAGACATTCTTTCCAGTATTTCACATTCATTTCAAGCATTTTGAAGCTGCAGAGCAATGCTTGGTAAAATTCTAGTTAATTGATTTCTTGCTATCTCAGAAAGGGTTTAGGTTAGGAAAATGAAACTTTCAGGGATGAATCTACAGACTAAAGTATGTCCTGGGAAGGTATTTTGAAGAAACTGGCTCCACTCCTTCTCCCTCTACAGGGCCATGACCTTTAAAAATATGTGTGTTCTAAAAGTGAAACCTTGCAAAATAGATCTTCTGCTTAATTGAAGTTCAACAAAATTGTTTTCAGCTTCATAACTTGCTCAATTCCATTTTATAAGGTTTCAAAGATATGCAAATACATTTCCTAAATTAAAAAAAAAAGATTGATATGGCTCAAAATTCTACTCAAATAACAGGAATTGTATTTTCAGAACTAAAGGCAGAGAAAAAGCAACTACTAACTGAAAATTAAGGTAAAATGTTGTTTTGTCAAAATTTCTATAGGTATAGACCTGTCATGTAGGCAAATTTCAGGGCCCTCTAGAGGGAGAAGGAGTGGAGATGGGTACTTTCAAATACCTTCCTGGGACACACTTTAGCCTGTAGACCCATCCCTGAAAGTTTCATTTTCCTAACCTAAACCCTTTCCGAGATAGCAAGAAGTCAATTAACTAGAATTATACCCAATGCTTTTTTTGCTAGGCTATTAAGTCTCTGACCATTAAAATTTTGTTTGCTGTTTCATGCTTGATGTGATTTCTACTCTGGGTCTGTTCTAGTCCATAACCTGACCAGAGTCTGTTGCAGGAGGCTAGAGTAAAACAAATTGTTGAGGTTTTTACAGCTATTACTATAAGCATCAACTTGGCAAGAAAGAAGATAAACAGCTCACAACAAGCTGCTGATTTGACTACTTTTGTAGTCTCAAAGTACAATGATTTGGAAAATGGGCCATTTTTGGAGATATAGCTACAGAGTTCTGTGTTCAAGACCACAACAAATTCAGCTTCTGATCTTTCATTAAATGAATTGCCATCCTTCCAAAATAGGAAGAAAAATATAGCAAGCTCAGCAATTTGACTTACTTCATCCATAATCTCAACCTGTATCAGTAATTTTGTGCCAAAAAGCACATCACATAGAGCAGCTGTAGCCAGGATGAGATTATTTGCAAATATCCTCTTATTTTCTAGGTACTCTTGGATTTTCCTTTCCTTGACCTTTAAGAACGGCAAAAACAGTACAGCCTCCTAGAAATGCTGCTGTAGCAAATTGAAGTAGGGGATGACACACAAAGCAAGAGTTTCCTCTCTTTCAAAGAAGTGGCAGCCAAGGGAAAGTGGTTTCCCTCAGACAGACTGACTCATTGCATATCCCTTTTTTCTTTTTTTGCTCAGGCAGAAAATGACAAAGAGGTAGTCTAACAGAGCAATATCAGCATAAGTTCAAAGAGTTCATGACTCATGCATTGAATTGGATGACTGAAAATTTTTTTACAATAGATTTTAGCAAAGTGGCTGCTCCCTTAGGGATGGCTTTGTTTAAATTGAGAACATTTTTGTTCATTAAAAACTTACCACTTATGAAACTTACCAGTAAGTTTGATCTTAAACTTACAATTACCAGGTAAGTCACCCAGTGGTAACTTGCATCTTGTACACTAGTACTGATCTTTGTAAATCTTTATCTTTATAAAAGTGAAACCTTGAAAAATAGAACTTCTTCTTAAATGAAGTACAATAAAAGTACTATCAGCTTCACAACTTTGCTCAATTCCAATTTATAAAGTTTTCAAAGATTTGTAAATATGTTTCTTAAATTTAAAAAAAAAAAACAAAAAAACATTGATATGTCTTGAATTTCTACTCAAATAACAGAAAATTTTTTTTTAAACCAAAAGCTGAAAATTAAGATAGAGGCTAATGTTGTTTTGTCAAAAATTCCAATAGGTATATACTTGTCAAGTAGGCAAATATCTAAGACATAGAAATCAGAAGAGGTTTAAGATAGAAGCGTGACTATACCTTCCCATAGTATCTTTTTGGCCCTCAATTTATAACTAAAAGTTTTATTTTTATAACCTAACCACTTTCCTAGATAGCAAAAAGTAATTTGTCTAGAATTATGCAAAAAATTTAACTTAGCTTGGATAAAAGTGAATATATCACTGATGCCTTTTCTACCCTATTTCATAAATCAATAGTCACTTCAGCAGGAAATGCATTTTGAGCTGTTAAAGAGCTCAAAACTGCCTATAGCAATCAAAAGTTTAAAAACATGCTTCTGAAAAAACTTGCTAGTGAGAAAAATTGTCATTTGCAGCTGATCCAGGAATAATAATTATTATTTTATTTAGTCTTAACAGTAAAATGTTATATTGAAAACTAATTTGCAGAAATTAAAAACAAAGCAAGAAACCCCTCAAAATGATGTCAGTTTTGCTGTGATGCCATTTTTGAGGGGAAGCCATTTTTTGTGATGCCATTTTTAATTATGGGAAATTTGTTTTCAAAATAAATTTTCACTATTAAGATTAAAAAATAATATTTTAATCTTAAAATATTTTCAAGATTAAACTTTTTGCTTAATTAAGATTCCTTCCAATCCCTGAATCAACTTCAAATGATAACTCTTGGAAACTATTTACTGTCTTGCCTTTTGGGGCCCCATTGAGTGCTAAAAATGGAATTTCCCTGAAAAAATGATTACTGAACTATGAAAGAGTATTGAAAAGGGCATCAACTGATGCATTTACTTTCATCCTAGCCAAATTGTGTTGTGAACTACAAATACCAATGCACCTCTTAGAAATGGGTCCAGAGCCCAAATTATCACCTTAATCCATTTAAAAGCTTTAAAATCCTTCATGTTTGTAGTGTTCTTGAGTTGATGCCTACATTTGAACCTCCACTACTTCTCCCACCCCTTGTCAAGATGGTTTTGAAAGACTAGGTAGAGAAAGTGCTGACAGTAATTCCAGCAGTTTGCGACTCTTGTTGAGAAGTGAGTTGTTGCCTTGAAATAACCTTGTAATTTAAACCCTTGCTGGTTTTGCTTGAATCAAGAAAATTGCAAATCAGCCCTTATTATGAATATTTGAATTCATCATAAACTTTGCCTCAAGCAAAATGGATACACACAAGAGTATCATACTCCTTTTTTTAGTTTCATGCTGTCTTTAATTTTTTTTTGTCTCTTGTCTAAATTGCTTAGTTTGAAATTGGAAGCACTGTATTTTTGTTGGTGAGATTAGATCTGTTCATTTTTGAGAACAATAGGTAAAAGCAACAGAGGAATCAACCTGATCACTAATTTGTGTATTAAATTTTAATTCCTAATCTGCATTGTGCACATTAGTATTATATAATAAATGTACTTAGTACTTTAAATTGCGTTGATTTTTTTTTTTGCCTGACCCCAGGTTTTAGCAGTGTTTCTACCATTCTAACAAAACATCTTTGCCAGAAATTGTGATTTTGGAAGCTAACAGAAAAGTGTTTGCAAAGTTACTGAAAAATTTCTCTAAGAAAGTAAATTACTGATAAGAACCAAGTCAGTGTCTACTAGATATTGTCAGTTAAAATTGTAAAGAAACCAAGCCTCAATAAATGCACTTTTTTGGGCCTTATTTATGATGTATGTCTATTTAGGAAAATTTCATTTTTCTAACAAATAGCTTGCCACTGTTCAGTGGCCTTTGGAGTGGGAAAGAGTGGGGATAGTACTTCAAAAGATCCTCTTTGGGCATAGGTTAGGCTCTGGATCCATCCTTTGTATTTTCAGTTCATATAAATCTGCTTATTTCTTAGGTAGCAAATATCCCAATATCAAGACCTTTACTGAACTCCTCCTAAAACAGCTACAGTAAACAGCTACAGTAAAGTTATAAAATTTTCTATAATTCTTAAATATAACAACAAATATTCAAATGGATCATGAATAAAGATTAGTTAAGATTAAAAAATCTTAGAATAGTTTGTAAATAAATCTCTATGTAAGTATTGTACTGTAGTTTTTAGAAGATATAACATAAATGTTAAAATGTCAGCTAGGCTACAAGTGCTTAATTTTAGGGAAACAGTCAAGAAGTGTATAAGACTTGTTTTTTTCATTAAGAGTTTTTTTCTTCCTTATTTTACCAATTTATATTTAATGAATTTAGTAAGCTCTTTGCTACTGTAAACTTTCAGCAGCAATGTTGGAATGTGACTTTGGAGTAGCACTAAAATCTTTTTGAGGGAAGGAAGGTAAATTTCCTCTAATTTTCTTCTACAAAGTTATTATACATAAAAAAAAGTTGCTAACATTTGAAGCAAAACCTAAAATTCTGAACTTTTACTGTTTAAATGTCAACAGATATTTGTAAGGTGTTTCAGGTCTTAGACCCATGAAACGCCAAAAATATTACCATTTTTCTATAATTCTTAAATAGGTATCTTTTTGCTATACTAATGAAATTGGACCCTCTTCCCCAAGGAATTTTAAGATTTAGATCTGTGAAGTTGCAATTTTTGCAAACTCTATGATTCTAAAAATTAAGTTGTTTTTTCCTGTTTTGAACCATTGTTTTTTTTATTATGTGTGTGTTGATGCTGCTACCATTAATAATTGTTTGGGATCTTTAGCCCAGCTTTTCTTTATTTGTGAATATCTGTTGTAGATTTATTTTAGGTATTCCAAAAATAACTGAATGTAGAACATATTTTATTGTCTTTCAGGGACTCTCAGTGTAAGAATTTCCTGTCCACTTCTAGTAGCCTCTTTGGGTTTCTAGAATTCTTTGATGATCCAAAAAATTTTGGGGCTCAAGAAGTAAAAGTAGGAAGATCTTGGAAAGTTGATGAGTTACGACTTAAGAGCAATGTTGATCTTCACAAATTGTGGTAAGCTTGATTTGAATGCTTGTGTAGCCATGCTGACATAATGGGAGGCAAGGTAGCTCATCTCTATTGTTGGTCTAAAAAAAACTTTCTCCAGGAAAGTTTAGAAAGATACAGACTTGAAACAGTTTTCATGTATGGTACCACATTCATTATAAATGTTTGTTAATCTATACAAAGCTAAATAGTGGATGTTTTTATATTTCTATGTATAACCATTTCTAATTATAGGGAGGAGGACCCTCCCCCCTCCACACACTAAATTTGGTCTGCTGAACCTCTGTGGAAGTTTTAGATAATATTAGCCTATTATTGGATAATATTAATGTAATTTTTCAGTTCAACTTTTTCAGTTTTATGGAAACTTTGATGGTGACAGGTTAGGTTAGGTTTTTAGCCCATTTCTGAGATTAGTATGTAATTTAACCTAACCAAACATTAACTTCCACCATCAAAGCTTGCATAAGACTGAAAAAGTGGATTTACAAAGCTAATAGAATCCAAGCA
This sequence comes from Artemia franciscana, assembly GCF_032884065.1. NCBI lineage: Eukaryota > Metazoa > Arthropoda > Branchiopoda > Anostraca > Artemiidae > Artemia > Artemia franciscana. Next base: position 19,737,055 of record NC_088868.1, read on the forward strand.
GAGAAAAAGGAATTTTGGACATTCACTGGTGAATGTCAACATTAACCAGATTTTGGACATTCACAGTAACATGCACACGGAAAAGGGAAAAATGATAGCTGAGGTGAGTCAGAGTAAGTTTTGTGATTAGAAAAAAGTGATCGAGTACTTCCTGTATGCACAAATTTTCAATTTCTATGATTAAACGACCAAAAGTGGGGCCTTCATACCCATGCCTCTCAAATTTTCCTCCCCTCTTTTCATAATAATTCATAATTCATGTGGTCTCATAGGCAAGGTTTTCAAACCAAGTAAATAGCTTAGGCTGACATCAAGTTGAAACCTTGTTGAAGTCATGTGTCTATAGATAAGTAAATTTATATGATAAAACGACCCGAAGTGGGGCTTATGCCTATGCATCCTCCAATCTCAATCTACTCCCAGTTTCTATAAACTTTTCATGCTTCTATATATTATTTATTTATTATGTTTTTATTTCTCTATATATTTGTAGCAACTAATTTAGTCTTATTAGGCTGATGTTTTGTTGGTGGGTTCACCAACAAAACATTATTTATTAGGCTGATATGGTGTCTTTTGTTGGTGGGTTTTTTTATTTTAAGATTAAACAAAAAGTAGTTTTTTATGAGAAGTAAATAGAAGTAAGTGAGAAGTAAAACTAAAAACAATCAGAAATTACCCAGTAAAAGATTTCAAACTAAGATTGACTAGAAATCACTTGAATGAAGAGATTAAGCTTAAAAGCCTAAAACTAAAATCAACAGTGATTACCAGAAATGAGATTGATGTTGCTGCCTTTGTGTCCCCTTAAAAAGCTATGTGCATTCTATTAGTTTGATTATTCTATTAAGCAAATGGCCCTTATTTCAATTAAGTTCCGTTTGTTCTCTATTGAAAACTAATTAGATTGTTCAAATTAAAAGTGTTGTTTGGTTTATTGTTTTTCTGTATATTTGAAAGGATTGGATTTAAGGTTTAAGTTCTGTATAAGAAATGTTGGCATTTTATTTTTTATTTTTTGCAGGTAAGTAAAGATGGGTTTAGTTTGGACTTATCCCTTGGCTCAAGGCCATACACATGTCTCTTGTAGTTTCTGGGCTCTATAGAACATAGGTAATGTTAAAAGTGCAACTCAATTAATAGGAAATATACAGCAGAATTTTATTTGCTTGATCCAAGGAATGTGCATATCTAGCACTTTAAATCTAGCTCCATGATCAAAATAAGCAAACTATTTCTGCGCGACTTTTTAAGCAGAAATTCGACTTTTTGCTTTTTTTGTGATTAATGAGTTGCGATTTGTCTCATAAGTCTCAAGAAAGTTGTCCGTGAAAGAAAAGTTGTTTTTTTTTTCCTGTAGAACCGACTAATGAGATAGTAGTGACTCAGATAAATTTTAGTTTCAGTTACATGAACAAATAGATATGATCCCGGATAGATATATCGTATATTTATTTGGAAATTTTATTGCCCAACTTGGTAGAAACAAAGATAGATGGTATCTTAGCCTAGGTAAATTCGGTTTAGGAAAAGACTGCAGCAAGTTTGTAGGTATAAATATCGAGTTATAACCAATAGAACCAACTGAAAGTAAGGAGCGACATGGTTCAATAGTAAACGAAACTCGAAAAAACGGAATTAAGTTAAATGTTACCCATCAAAGGCTACAATCTTGAGAAAATTTGCCTGATTTTTCAAAAAGGGGGAAACACCCCTAGAAGTCAAATCACACCATCGGATTCATAGAACCCTACTGGAGAGGTTTCAAGCTCCTATCTGCTTCCTCCAATTCGGGTCGCTCGTTACTTACATTTCGCTACCACGAACTCTTGTATTTTTTTTCTTCTTTTTTTTTTGCAGCCCTACAGTCTTAAGGTTTTAATTTAAGAGGACATTTTTGCTATCATTCAACGCTTTGTTCTATAAATATAACTTTGAATCTGGTTCAATGTTATAGACTTCAGAAAATGCTATAATTTTTTTCATTGACTAGTTACTTGACATTTTGTAGATGTGCCATTTTCTGCTCAAATACTCAAATAGGTGTCATGAGCAGTCTTAAGTTAAATTTGGGAAGTGTATTTGGCAGATTGAAATTTTTTATTTTAGAAGTTTTTTTCCCTTTTGCTAATTATCATTTGCTCCTTATTTGAGATAGGTTTTCTTCATTCCTTAGCAGGAAAGAACTGCTCCCTATCTGGTAGCAACTATAAGAAAACAGCTGCCACCTTAGTGGTTTAGAATGCTGGCCGAGTGTTTTCCACTCTACCCAACTATGCTTTACATGCAAGAAGTCACTTGAAAATCTTTTTGTCTACTCGAGAAAACAGATGGGGATATCATATTTGGATCTATCTTCTATGGACGCGACCTAATGTCTAGTTGCTTCTATTTCATGAAACAACTTGTTCTCATGAAGTTGTTGATTATAGGTATATTTTACTGAAAGAAAGAAACATGTTATTGACAATGGAACATGCCCATAAAGAAGAAGCTCAGTATTTTCCTAATCCTGAAAGGATGGACAAAGTTGAGGAATCTATGGAAAATCTCGAGAAAGTCGTCCGCGAAAGAAACAGAGCATATTGGCAACTGGAAACAGGGAAGTCTGGAGAACAAGAAGGAGAACAAATACTCAATGAGCTTGGTAAGTAATGATGGGTTTAGTTCATACTTCTCACTTGGCTCAAGGCCATGCAATTGTCCTTAGTAGTTTCTGGGCTCTATAGAACATAGACAATGTTAAAAATGTTACTTAAGTAGTAGGAAATATACAGTAGATTTTTATTTACCCGATCAAGGAATGTGCATAACTAGCACTTTAAATCTAGCTCCAAAAATCAGAATAAGCAAACCATTTCTGTGTGACTTTTTAAGGAGATTAAGCAAAAAAACAAGTTTTTTTTTTTTTTTAATGAAAGTAAGGAGCGACATTAAAACTTAAAACGAACAGAAATTTATCCGTATATAAAAGGGACTTTTCCTCCTCAGCGTCCCGCTCTTTACGCTAAAGTTTGACTCTTCTCTTAACTCTACATTTTAAAACAGGTAAAAACTTTAGCGTAAAGAGCGGGGCGTTGAGGAGGAAAAGCCCCTTTCATATACGGAGTAATTTATGTTTGTTTTAAGTTTTAATGTCGCTCCTTACTTTCATTTAAAAAACTTGTTTTTTGTTTAATTTCTGGAAGTTTTTGAATTAATGCATGTTTTGATCTTGGCTCTCTGCACATAAATAATTAAAACGAAATTTGTATATTAATTTTTTTTTGGCTAAATGGTTTTTTCATAGTTTTAATCGGCAGATTTTGAGAAAAAAAGCAGCGAGGAAGGAGGCCTAGTTGCCCTCCAATTTCTTGATTACTTAAAAAGACAACTATAACTTTTAAGCTTTTACGAACGTTTTCATAAGTAAGAAATATACGTAACTTACGAATTAACTTACGTAGCGAACTTCTATATTCGTATGTTTTTATTGCGTATATGAGGGGGCTCACCCCTCTTCGATACCTCGCTCTTTACACTAAAGCTTAAATTTTGTCCCAATTCCTTAAGAATGACCCCTGAATCACAAAGGCCGTAGAATAAATAGTTGAAATTACTAAAAATACTTTAGCGTAAAGAGCAAGGTATTACGAGGAGGTAAACCCCTCATATGCGTAATAATTTCTGTTCGTTTTCAGTTTTAATGCTGCTCCTCACTTTCAGTAGAAAAAAACTTTTCATATTTATTTTTTCATTGTTTCCTTAAATAATGCTAGAAAATCCTGCGCCCCCTCCATTCAAAGTCTCTTTCCCCATGAGAAGTTCCTCCATGGAAAGATCCTCCCACGTAATCCGCCCTCAACTCTCCCCCCCCCAACCAAAAAAATCCTCCTGAAAACGTCTGTACACTTCCCAGTAACCATTACTATATGTAAACGTTTGTAACTTGCAGCCCCTCCCACGGGAACTGCGGGGAAGTAAGTCATCCCCAAAGACATAGTTATTAGAATTTTTGACTATGGTGAATAAAATGGCTATCTCAGAATTTTGATCCGGTGACTTTGGGGGAAAAATGAGCGTGGGAGGGGGCCTAGGTACCCTCCAATTTTTTCGGTCACTTAAAAAGGGCACTAGAACTTTTAATTTCCGTTAGAATGAGCCCTTCTGCGACATTCTAGGACCACTGAGTCGATACGATCACCCCTGGGAAAAAACAACAACAAAACAAATAAACACGCATCCATGATTTGTCTTCTTGCAAAAAATGCGAGCTTCCACATTTTTGTAGATAGGGGCTTGAAACTTCTACAATTAGGTTCTCTGATACGCTGAATCTGATGGTATGATTTTCGTTAAGATCGTATGACTTTTAGGGTGTTTTTTTCCCCTATTTTCGAAAATGAGGCAAATTTTCTCAGGCTCGTAACTTTTGATGGGTAAGACTAATCTTGATGAAACTTATATATTTAAAATCAGCATTTTTTAGAGTTTTGGTTACTATTGAGCCGGGTCGCTCCTTGCTACAGTTCGTTACCACGAACTGTTTGAAAATGGATTTTTTTATATATTTTTTTTTTGTAATTAATGAGTTGCACTTTGTCTCATAAATCGCAAGAGAGTTGTCCATGAAAGAAAAGTTTTTTTTAACAATGTATTGGAAAGCAAGGTTTTTAGTTGGATGATTCATTTGGCGTTTTATCTATAGTTTGCTAAATAAAAACAGTACTCTAATATAATAAATGCAATAAAAGAGTATGTGCTATCCTACAAAAGGTGTAAGGCTTATAAATTTAATGGAATTAACTTTACATACTTCAAGTTCTTAATTTTAAAACTAATTTACTCACTATTTCACTGTAATACATTATACAACGGAAAAGAAAAATATTTTAAGAGAGTTTCTACAAAGTGAGTTATACTTGGAAACCGGCACCCTTAGAACAAAAGTAAATAATATTAGAAAAGTAATGAAAAATAAATCATAATAAACAGTAAAAATACACACACAAAAATAAGACACCACGTTCAACTCACAGCTCTCATTCCAAATCAAATAAAAACATAATATAAATAAACATCAGCACCGGCATCCCTTACTTCATATCAACTAATAATTATTTATTAGATAATGTCAATCCACATAACTTTCATAAATATTCCTAAGCCTTATTATTGAATTTTCTGGAGAAAATCTGGATCGTTCAGTATGAATTCTAGGGCAAAGCAGTTTAGCTGAACGTCTCCTTGAACTATACTGATTCTGAACAAAAGAAATTAGCAAGAAATGAATACAATCAAGAGCCAATGGTAATAATGCTTTAATTTGTAAGTCTAAAAAGGACACAATGGACTGGGAGGGCGAGATCAACTGTTAATATGCTCAAAAATGTATATAGACTCTTAGTAGGGGACTTATCAGGAGTGCTGATGGGGAAGGAAGGAGTGCTTATAATATAAGAAGGGCATTATTTTGAAGACGTTGAAGAGGCAAAATTTGAGATTTAAAAGTATTTAAGTAAGCAATGGGACAATAATTAAAATAAAAATGAATTAAAAAATAATAAACTGATTTAAGGGCAGGGAAAGGGTGGTAGAATTTTAGATACCGCAGTAACCATACATGTCTTCCAAGCTGAATCCTTAGTCTATCAAGATGAAGCTTCCAAGATAAATTTTTGTCCCTGGAAAAAATAAATCCTATAAAATGGACAGTTCTTTGATGCATTGACAGGAAAGAAGAATTGAATTTACGCCAGAATGTCTTAATTCAATTGAAATTGCTGATTTGACTCCTCATGGCTTAAAACTTAAGAATAATGCGACTATTTTGCTAATACGCAATTATAGAAACAAATGTATACAAGCCTACCGCGTGCCGAGAGCCTGGGCCCGGGTGAAGCCTGGGGTTCCATTGCTATATGTATAAGAGCAATATACTACTAAATACTGGTCGAAATACTGTTATAAATAACACAAAATTTCTAAAACCTTTCTATTCAATAAAATAAGGTGTAAGTAATCTTAATCAGGGAATTAATAAACAGTAGACCCAGATTAAAGTAAAGCCATCGATCTTATAGGTGGGTTGGTCTGAGCTATCTATTCTATGAGTTATATAAAATCTAAGTTACTATTAATGATTACGCGCATATAAACAAAGAAGAGACCATTATCAAATCAGATGCAGTCGCCATTTTAGGCATCATAATCTGGTGTGGCAAGGAGTGTAAAAATATAAAATAGAAGGAATTTAATGTCAAATATAAGAAAACGGGGGGGGGGGCAGCTGTCCCCCCTACCCAGGCTTAGAGCCGCCACTGATAGTTAATGTAAACAATTATAGATGGATTAGTGTATTTAACAAAAACAAGAGCTAAGAGCTCATATGGCACTTGTGACGAGGTTGGAAGAACCAAGAGCTCATATGGTATGAGCTCTAGCAAAATTCTAAGAATCAATAGATTGCTTTAAAAGGAAAATCATAGACTTAATACCGGTTGGGATTTAAAATAAGAGCTCTGAGTCACGAGGTCCTTCTAAATATGAAAATTCATTAAGATCCGATATCCCCACTCGTAAGTTAAAAATATCTCGATTTTTCTAACTTTTCCTTTTTCTTCAGCCCCCCAGATGGTCGAATCGGGGAAAACGACTTTATCAAGTCAATTTGTGTAGCTCCCTGACAGGCCTACCAATTTTCATCGTCCTAGCACGTCCAGAAGCACCAAACTTGCCAAAGCACTGAACTCCACCACCTAACTCCACCAAAGAGAGCGGATCCAGTCCGGTTACGTCAATCACGTATCTACGACATGTATAAGCGTTTTCCAAGATTTCCAGTTTCCCCCTCCAACTCCCCCCAGTGTCAAAAGATCTGGTCGGGGTTCGAAATAAGAGCTCTGAGACATGAGTTCCTTCTAAATATCAAATTTCATTAAGATCCGGTCACCCGTTCTTAAGTTAAAAATACCTCAATTATTCTGATTTTTCCAAATTAACAACCCCCAGCTCCCTCAAAGAGAAAGGATCCGTACCAATTATGTCAATCTCGTATCTATAACTTGTGCTTATTCTTCCCATCAAGTTTCATCCCGATCTCTCCACTTTAAGGTTTTTCCAAGATTCCCGGTTTCCAAGACTTCTGTTTCCCCCCTCCAACTTTCTATGTCCCCGGGTCCGATTCAAATTGAAAATGGAGCATCTGAGACATAAAAATGAGAAAAAAATTTCAAGTTTCATTAAGACCCCATCACCCATTCGTAAGATACCTCGATTTTCACGTTTTCCATGAATTCCGGCTTCCCCCTCCAACTCCCTTTAGTGTCACCGGATCTGGTCGAGACTTAAAATGGGAGTTTTAAAGCACAAGATCCTTCTAGATATCAAATTTCATTAAGATCTGATCACCGTTCGTAAGTTACAAATACCTCATTCTTTCAAATTTTTCCGAATTACTCCCCCTCCCCAACTCCACCAAAGAGAGCAGATCCGGTCCAGTTATGTCAGTCACCTATCTTGGACTTGTGCTTATTCTTTCCACCAAGTTTCATCCTGATCTCTCCGCTTTAAGCGTTTTCCAAGATTTCTGATCCTCCCCCCTAATGACACTGGATCCGGACCTAATGATACTGGACACTAGATTTTTTCTAATTGTTTAGAATTAATCCTCCCCCAAAGAGAGCGGACCCGTTCCGGTTATGTCAATCCCGTATCTAGGACTTGTGCTTATTTTTCCCACCAAGTTTCGTCCCGATCCCTCCACTCTAAGCGTTTTCCAAGATTTTTGGTTCCGTCCCCCCTCCCGCCCCAACTTCCCCTTCACCGGATTCGGTCGGGATTTAAGATAAGAGCTCTGAGACACGATATCCTTCGAAAAATCAAATTTCATTAAGATCCGATCACTCCTTCGTAAGTTAAAAATACTTCATTTTTTTAATTTTTCAGAATTAACCCTCCTCCCCCAACTTCCCCAAAGAGAGTGGATCCGTTCCGGTTATTTCAATTACGTATCTAGGACTTATGATCATTTCTACCACCAAGTTTCATCCCGATCCCTCCACTCTAAGCGTTTTCCTACATTTTAGGCCCCCCCCCGAACTCCTCCCAGTGTCTCTGGATCCGGTTGGGATATAAAACTAGAGCTCTGAGACACGATATCCTTCCAAAAATCAAATTTCATTAAGATCCGATCACTCCTTCGTAAGTTAAAAATACCTCATTTTTTCTAATTTTTCAGAATTAACCCTAGCCCCCCCACCCATCCCCCCTCCCAAAGAGAACGGATCCGTTCCGGTTATGTCAATCACATATCTAGGACTTGTACTTATTTTTCCCACCAAGTTTCATCCCGATCCCTCCACTCTAAGCGTTTTCCAAGATTTTAGGTCCCCCCAACTCTCCCCAATCTCACCGGATCTGGTCGGTATTTAAAATAAGAGCTCTGAGACACGATATCATTCCAAACATCAAATTTCATTAAGATCCCTTTACCCGTTCGTAAGTTAAAAATACTTCATTTTTTCTATTTTTTCCGAATTAACCGGTCCCCCACTCCCCTCCAGATTGTCAAATCGGGAAGACGACTATTTCTAATTTAATATGGTCCGGTCCCTGATACGCCTGCCAAATTTCATCGTCCTAGCTTACCTGGAAGTGCCTAAAGTAGCAAAACCAGGACAGACATACCGACAGAATTTGCGATTGCTATATGTCACTTGGTTAATACCAAGTGCCAAAATCGGTATGTCACTAAGACTTTTTAAATACAAATAAATAATTACAATCTTGAATCCGGTAAGATTTAAGATTATTTAGCTAAATACAATTACGAAGTGTCTATGAGCATACCCGCACTGAGAAATTGACGTAACTGTAGTAACTTTGGATTATCAAGTACGATGTCAGTCAATGGAGGCATTCGTTTTTTGTCTGGTATTATAATATAGTAAATCTTGTGAATTTCAAATTCAGATAATGTAATAGAAGCTCTTTGGCGTTGTACTTATATTTTAAAGTGATTGCTTGAAAAGCAAACTGTAGTAAAATCTAAGTCCATATAAAATTATAAATAGTGATATTATAGAAGACTTCTGTGGTAGTTTAAATGGTTATTGGTTGGAACATTTCAAGATTCTTAGTGCTTTATTTTGTAAAATCTATTCGGGGATTTTAAATGTTTATGATAACTAAAGCGAAATAATTGATGTCAGGCTGGATCAGAGTGAAGTAAATACTGCGTAAGGCTGCATATGACAAGCACTGTTTTAACCTTCATGTTAAACCAACACACCTTGAGATCTTTAAACCTATTCTTTGCTTTAAAATATGGCATAAAGAGAACAGAGGAAGCATACGTTCTTGCTGGATATATTTGGTCACAGAATATCTTAAACACAAGTATTTTAATTTCAAGCATAGACCAGTCGAACTTGTAAATCCTGTTTTGATTTATTCTGTCTTTGATTTACCCATTTTGAAAAGAAAAATCAAGAATCTTAATGTGCTCACCCATTTTTTTGTAATTTGAATAATACAAAAATAACAAGAAAGATCCCCAGGTAATCTAGCATATGATTATCTAACACGTATATGTTAGAATGTTATAGCGTTGCATATTTTACAAAGTTGAAAAACAGCTATCGTAGTAACATTTTGACTGACGATTTCAGACCTTTTGGAAATGGACTTGGTAGGAGCTTTAGAAACATATCGAATGGAGTAGAAAACGTGAAATTATCTGGAATAGAATTTCTTAGTCGGGAAGGAGGGATGGGATGCATAGGCAGGGATAAGGGTCAATGATGATCAAGGAAGCTGCTAAGTCTTGCTAAAGTTGTAAATGTATTAATAATAGGATGCTAGCTGCTCATTTTATGGCTAAAAACTACAAGGTATCAGGAGTAGTTTTGTCCCTATAGAACCGACTATTGAGACAGTAATGACTAAGATAAATTTTAATTTCAGGTATATGAACAAATAGATAGGATAGATACATCATTTTTTTATTTGGAAATTTTAATGCCCAACTTGGTAGAAACAAAGATAGCTGGTATCTTGGCCTAGGTAAATTTGGTTTAGGAAAAGAAAATAGTAACGGTAGTAGACTGTTGCAATTTTGTAGGTATAAAAATCTAGTTATAACCAATACAACGCTCTGAAAATAAGGAGCGACATGGCTCAATAGTAAACGAAACTCGAAAAAATGGAATTACGCTTAATGTTACCCATCAAAGGCTAAGGGCCTGAGAAAATTTGCCTGATTTTTGAAAATGGGGGAAACACTCCCTACAATCAGATTCAGCGTATCATGGAACCCTACTGTAAGGTTTCAAGCTCCTATCTGCTTGCTCCTATTCGGGTCGCTCCTTACTTACAGTTCGCTACCACGAACTCTTTGATAATTTACTTAGTTTCATGATAGTTTTACATTTTTAAAACTTAAATTTTTAAGGAAAGAAGAGTGTGACTGTTCGAAGGGGAGAGGATATGTTTATCCAATTTGCACTATTAGGAAAATAATTGAAAAGTGCCTTAATTATCAGACCCTCTTTAGTCCTCAGTTTTAAGACTATTAGCAAGCGTTTGATTCAGCCGATAAAGAGCTTTAACGACAGTTTTATCCTTGTATTGTGTACCAGACACATTGAAGTTATTAGTTATATTTACAAGAATAACATTGCTGTGGCTAAGGTTGGGAACGAGGCTAATTGCTGGTATCGTGCTGAATTAAGAGTTAAACAGGGTTGTGTTTTACCCAATTTTTTTGGATCATTTAGATGAACTTACGGCTAAGCATCACGGCAAAAGCTATAGGAGAACCTGGAAACAAATGAGAAGGTAAAACTCTCCTACTCTTAGATTATGCTGATGATGTAAGTGCCCTAGATGAAAATTTTATATAAATGAATAAATTTTGTGGATGTTTTGAGATTCCAGGGCGGAAGAATTGGTTTGAAAATTAATGTTAAGAAGGCTAATTCGCTTAGACTAGGAATAAGTGAAGGCAAAGAGGCGATGTTGGGTAATGAGGATGTTGGGTATCCAGTATATCGGACCCTATCTACAAAAGTGTGGAATTTCGTATTTTTGCCAGAAGAAAGGTCACGGATGCGTGATTATTTTATTTCTCTGTTTACTGTTTTTCCCAAAAGTAGTTGTATCGAACTAAGGGTCCAAGAAGATTTGAAGGCGGTTTTTTCGAACAGAAATCGAAAGTTCTTGTACCCTTTTTAAGTTAAAAAGACTGTTCGGTAGTTAACTTCCCTCCTACGCCTCTTTCTTTCCCAATGACGTCCCATCAAAATTTTGGATATTTGATCAAAATTTATTCAATAGAGTATAAAAGTCCAATAACTATGCCTCTGGGGATTACATGACCCCCAATAACCTCTGGGGAAATAACTGTAAGTTATGCTCATGGCCTACATATAGTATTAGTTATTTTGAAATATACATTATTTTTTGGGAGATAATTTTCTGCAGGGGGTGGGGGATTTTCCATGGAGAATTTCCTTCGGGAAGGACTTTTTGTGGGGGGATTTCCGGGCATGATTTAAAAAATGGTCAGAAACTAAATAAAAAAAAAGTTTATTCAACTAAAAGTAAGGAGTAAATTTTAATGCTGCTACTTACTTTCAGTTGAAAAAAAGTTTTTTTATTTAATTCAAAATAAAGGATGATTTCAGCTCGCAATATAGCCCTGCATTTTGCTTGATTCAAGCAAAATCACCGGTTTACAATTGCTAGGTTACATTAAGCTTGCCTGCTGCATATGTGCTTGTTAAGAAGCCATTTCTTGATTTTTTTTTTCAAATATAAAATACATTTTTTCAAATTATTTAAAATCTTATAAATCAAAATTTAGCAAAGTTATGAGACTTGAATAGTACCTACTTTTCAACCTCATTCCGGTGAATTACATTGTAAGAAAGAAGTTTAGGTAAAATAGAAAACAAAAATATGCCGTTTAATTCCCCATTCTTTGTTCTTTTCAAATATAATAAAAACATTCATTTAGTAAATATGGACAGGAATTTCGCATAGGCAACTCAAAAGTAAGGTCAAATGTGACGAGGAAACTGCACGTCCGTCATATATGCGTATAACTGGCTGTTGGCGGGATGAACTCTCATTGAAATTTTATACAAGTTCAATATATTCTTTTCTTTTTATAGGTGTCGAAGATTTCCACAAGTACACTGAACACGCTGTTCCGCAAGAAATGAATAAAACTTTTAGGAAACCTGGCCCTTATCCGGAAGATGAAAAAGCAATAATAATTTTTAGAAGAAAACTTTTAGAAAAACGAAGAAAGGAAATGTTGCAAGAATATAGGTATGTTCTTTTCCAATAACTGTAACACTTTAACCAGACCTACAAACGGGAGATATCCTTCAGATTTTCCCCAGTACTCATCCTCATTCCATGAAGAGGTTTTGAGAAACAGAAGAAAATATATGAAGTTTCAGTAATAATGCAATTTTTGTGGCAACCTTCTAGGCCTATCATTCAACCTCTTACATCTGCTAGGATTTTAAATATGTGTACCTGACTTCGATTGTTTTTATTTTTTTGCATGAAAGAAGAACAAATTTGTGGACTAAAGCTTGTATTTGACTCCTGCTCAAATCCCGCAAGTTATTTACAGATTGATGCTGACTTGTCTCCAAAAATTCTTCTTTGACCTTGGCTTGTGAAAACCATTCAAAACTAGGATACTTTGAAGGCATTAAAGGATTCTGAGATATCAAAAATATCCAGAGACAGAATAATGATGTTTTGACATTTTCTTTTAAATCACACGTGGGACATAAAATTGCTTGTACGCCTCTTTGTCCTGTCTCTCTTGATTCTTATAATTAATTAAAAGAAAAAAAAATCCGAAAAAAAGCTTTTCAAAGGAAAGTGAAAAAGTTATATTAAAACTCAAGACGACCAGAAATAAAGTCCTGCAATAATTCCAAACTCAAAACAGCCAAAAATTATTATCAAAGAATAAATAACAAAAGAACTGAAATTAAAGTAAATAATCACATCAAACATATAGACTACAGATTCTAGTATAGATGAATGAATAATTCCTAAGACGAGTATACATTACAATTGGTAAAATTAGTCAAACTTAACATGAACCGAAGTTACTACAATCAGGAGTTTGGCAATTAAACTACTCTTCCCTCTCACCCGTAACCTTCAAATGACTTGCGCATTGTTTGTATTTTATTGAAAACTATATGCATTTTGAACAGTGTGGTTCAATTTTTCAAAATATCATCGACTACATTAATCCAAATGAGTGAAAAGAACTGACGTATATAAAGTGAATGTTTCATAAATCATTGCGTCAATTCCTGGGAATCTCAGTCATTCAAGATTATATTGAACAGATTTTTCTATTTTCCATTCTTATAATTATAAAAAACTTTTAAAATATGTTTTATGTTTATCATACTTTCATTTCCTTAACATATCTTTAGTTTTCAGTTTTTTCTGGCCATTAAAAATTTAGTGATTATAGGACATTTTTTTGGACGTCCCAGGTTTTAATAAGCTCTTTATTTTTCTTTGAAAAACATCTTTTTTGGAAAGTTGTTTTTTTACTGATTTCTGTTGGTTTTTATGTACCAAAATTTTATTACCCTTCTAAATTTCTTGGACGTTTCAAGTTAATACCCTTAGTCGTTCCTGAGAAATTTCACCTCAATGCCCAAAGTTGTCCCTGAGGTATTACAGACATACCTTTTTGACAACCTAAATATAAATAGCGGTTTTGGATTTAATTCATTAACCCCCTCTACATTCAATCAAAGTTTCAAGTTAACTCCAGTTGCCCTTTTGATTTGTATTTTAGATCTTTAGAAGCCGTCCAAAAGGTTGTAACAGACATTTTAAAGACCATAACGGTTGAAGACTTCTAGCACTGACACGAAGAGCGGAACAACGTCTCCATCAGAGTGTAGCTGCCCAAGGGAACTACTTTCAAGGGGATAGCATTTATGTTTAAATTTAATAAAGACTGTCTTAATTAGTAAAAACTAAGTTGTATTGGTAGCTGACCTAGTAAGTAACCAAAAATAAAATTGTAAACAAAAGTAATTCATTAAAATGGGTGGTTTATTTAAGTAAATCTTATTCCTATTGTAAAATTCATCTTTAGATAATCTACGTACCCTTTATAAGTAGACAAAATTGAACATTACCTTGGCTTCAAAGAAGAAACTAGTATGAAAAGCAGCGTCCTTATTCAATTTTAGCTTTTACACCTTTTAAGCATTTGTAGCGTTCAGTTTTTGTGCATTTATTGAATTTAAGTGCTCTTGCTTTTTCATGTCCTTCATTATTGAATACTGAATTCCTATAGAATCAGGGCTATGTTTGGTTATTTCCAATGGAACTTTGAACAACCTCGTCCTTGTTGATTTTTATGGCACTTGGTATTAACCAAGTGACATATAGCAATCGCAAATTCTGTCGGTCTGTCAGTCCCGGTTTTGCTACTTTAGGCACTTCCAGGTAAGCTAGGGCGATGAAATTTGGCAGGCGTATCAGGGACCAGACCAGATTAAATTAGAAATAAGTTTTTGAAAATCGTTTTCCCGATTTGACCATCTGGGGGGGGGCCGTTAATTCAGAAGATAATAGAAAAATTGAAGTATTTTTAACTTACGAACGGTTGATCAGATCCTAATGAAATTTGATGTTTGGAAGGATATCGTGTCTCAGAGCTGTTATTTTAAATCCCGACCCAGTCTGGTGACATTGGGGGTTTGGGAGGGGGAAACCTAAAATCTTGGAAAACACTTAGAGTGGAGGGATCGGGATGAAACTTAGTAGGGAAAATAATCACAAGTCCTAGATACATGATTGACATAACCGGAACGGATACGCTCTCTTTGGGGTAGTTGGAGGGGGGGGGGGTAATTCTGAAAAATTAGAAAAAAGTAGGTATTTTTAAACTACGAACTGGTGATCGGATCTCAATGAAATATGATATCTAGAAGGATACCGTGTCTCAGAGCTCTTATTTTAAATCCCGACCTGATCTGGTGACATTGGGGGGGGGGGTTGGGAGGGGGAAACCTAAAACTTGGTAAACACTTAGAGTGGAAGGATCGGGATAAAACTTGGTGGGAAAAATAAGCACAAGTCCTAGATAAATGATTGACGAAACAGGAAAGGATCCGCTCTCTTTGGGGTAGTTGGGCGAGGGGGGGGGTTAATTCTGAAGAATTAGAAAAAATGAGGTATTTTTAACTTACGAACGGGTGATCGGATCTCAATGAAATTTGATATTTTGAAGGATATCGTGTCTCAAAGCTCTTATTTTAAATCGCGACCGGATCTGGTGACATTGGGGGGGGGGTTTGGGGTGAGGGAACCTAAAATCATTGAAAACTCTTAGATTGGAGGGATCGGGATGAAACTTGGTGGGAAAAATAAGCAGAAGTCTTAGATACGTGATTTACATAATTGGAACGGATCCGCTCTATTGGGGGTGGGGGCTAATTCTGAAAAATTAGAAAAAATTACGTATTTTTAACTTACGAAGGAGTGATCGGATCTTCATGAAACTTAATATTTAGAAGGACATCGTAACTCAAATCTCTTATTTTAAATCTCAACCGGATCCAGAGTAATTGGGGGGGGCAGTTGGGGGGACCGGAAATCTTAGAAAATACTTAAAGCGGTGAGATCAGGATGAAACTGGATGGTAAGAATAAAAACCTGTCTAAGATACGTGACCGACATAACCGGACCGGATCTGCTCTCTTTGGTGGAGTTGGGGGGGGGTAATTTTGAAATTTGAGGTATTTGTAACTTACGAAAGTGTGACCAGATCTTAATGAAATTTGATATTTAGAAGGATCTTGTGCTTTAAAGCTCTAATCTTAAATTCCGACTAGATCCTGTGACATTGGGGGAGTTGGAGGGAAAACTGGAATTTTCGGTAAACGTGAAAATCGGGGTATTTTTATCTGACGATCCGAGCTTTTATTTCAAATCCCGACCGGATCTTTGACATTGGGGAGAGTTGGAGGGGGAAATCTTGGAAAACACTTGGAGTGGAGGAATCGGGATGAAGCTTGGTGGATTGAATAAGCAAATGTCCTTGATACGTGATTGAAGGAACCGTACTGAATTCGCTCTCTTTGGGGGACTTGGGGGCAGGGGTTCAGTGATTTGTCGAGTCAGGTGCTTCTGGACGTGCTAGGACGATGAAAATTGGTAGGCATGTCGGGGATCTGCACAAATTGACTTTATCAAGTCAATTTTCCCGCTTTCCCAGATTCGACCATCTGGGGGGCTAAAGGGAGAGGAAAAATTAGAAAAAAATTAGGTATTTATAACTTACGAGTGGGTGATCGGATCTTAAATAATTTTGATATTTAGAAGGACATCGTGACTCAGAGCTCTTATTTTAAATCATGACCGGCATTAAGCCTCTTATTTTCCTTTTAAATCAATCTAGTGATTCATAGAATTTTGTTAGAGCTCATACCATATGATCTCTTGGCTCTTAGCTCTTCTTGCCTCGTCACAAGTGCCATATGAGCTTTTAGCTCTTGTTATAATAGTTTTTGCAATCATGTGCTCCAGATACACTCTGCTATTTTATAATTCATGAGTTTATATTGCCTAATACAGAGTTTTTTTGGCAGTTTTGAGAAAAGTTTAATATTGGTGTGTTACCCATTCCTACGATAGCAGTGGCCCATCCCTTACGATAGCAGTTGTTCACAACTGGTCGATTAGAGGGGCAGCTCTTAGCTAGACATTTTTGCCTGGGTTTGTCTTGTAGATATTCGGTACTATCTCTTGTGCTGTAGTTTTTTCCTCTGCTTATCTCTATAGATAGGAGTAACTTGCCTTTAGATACTACTTTATTGGCATCTTTTGAAAATGTTTCTTTGTAAGAATAGTATAAAGCGTAAATATTGTAATTCAAAACCACGAATATCCCTGAATTCTTTGATTTGGTGATCCTCTACCCCATCAACGTAGATATATTGCAGTAGGCATACTACTGATTGTGTTTTGTAGTTAATTTTAGCAATTTTTCTACAGAACAATATAAAGAAAAATTTCTCCAAAAAAATCAAGGCAAAAAAAGTATTAGATACGAAGACCAGCAAAAATAAAGTGATGCAGTGATTCAAGCTTAAAACCAACCAATAAATGAAACCCAAAACGAACAGAAATTAAAATGAATTCTCACATAACTTGAGCCTTTTATACGCTGCTATTGATGATTAACTGAATCCTAGTGCGATCAGAAAATTAAATCAGTAATCAAGGTCAAACTTAAGAAGAATAGAAATTACCACAAACAGGCCCCTAAATCTGCTTGAGGCCAGAAGGTCATTTGTGCTTTATTGAATGCGATTTGTATTCTGAGCAGTGTGTTTTTATTTGCATCAGCGACAGCACAGCAACATAAATTGTCACATAGCTAATGTGAGTTTACAAATAACAGCTCTCTCTCTGAAACAGCTTGAGTGTCGTTTGTGCTTATTGAATTGATGTCTATTTTGAACAATGAGGTATAATTTGTCAAAACATGTTTGAATAGTGTTCGGGTCATGATCAAAAGAACCCTCATAGTGTTTAATGCATTGCGATTGTTACGCATTGCTGAGACATAGTTGATATTTCTATGCGTTTTCCTTGTTCTTTGTCTTTTTTACGATTCTTTAATCTTAGATTCTTAAACTTTCAAATATGTCTTTAAATCTTAATTAAGACTATTTTCAGGGCTCAATACCGACAAGTCAGAAGAATCCTTGAGTATTTTCCTGAAGCCGATCTCGAAGCAATTGCAAGAGACTATCCAAAAGTTGATTTAAAAAAAGTCATGCTCCATCACACAGAGGACACTTTGCGAATTTAGTCTATTAAATATCATATCTCTCATTTTTGTCTATAGAGTACTATGATTTTTTTACAAGTTTTATTTTAGCTATTTACTAGTTTACCCGTTGGGTGTTGTTGCGACCTCAAAAGAAAGGAAATTCAAAAGTACTTTGAAAAATTTCACCCATGAACAATTCTTCCCCAGGAAAACTCCCCCTTTCACCCCCACGGAAAAGCGTCAAGCTTTCCACAATAGAGCTAATCCCAGACTAGATAAATCTGTTGAAATTCAAGAAGAACTCAGCTTCTACAATACCTCTTCATCGAGAAATTCATTTCTTTTCAACGTTGTGTTTTCCACAATACAGTTAAATCCATACAGGAAAAAGTTGTCCTTCACCCTACATTTATGTAAATTATCTAATTAATTTATTTTGATTAGATCTGCAATGAATCTGAAAAGATATGCAAATATAATTTATTTAATACGAGACATTCTCTCCACAAAACTCTCCTCCCTCCCCCTTCGACAAGTCCCATTCATTTGGGAAATGAGTCTATAAATCAATAAACATGATAATTTTGTGAATCGATAAGCACGAGCATAGATTTTTTTTTATTCAAAAGACATGCTTTCCGCAATAGAGTTAATCCCAGGCGTAATAAAGTTGTCTTTTACCCTATGTTTATATAAATTATCTAATTACTTTATTTCAATTACATATGCAAAGAGTCGGGAAAAGAAATGCAAATCAAATTCACTTTAATATAGAAGTGTTTTAGATGACAGAATCCGCAATGGATTAATCCGTTAATTGAATATTAAAAAAATGTAAATAATTTTACCAGAAAGAACTGTCACTCATTTTGTTTAGGGCTCTCTAATTTCAGTCAGTACGGAGGGTGCAGGGAAATTACACCTAAAGCCTTCGTAAATGTGTACTCAACAACATATTAAAGTTTCTTGGCGGTTGGGTGAACAACATAGTAATAGATACAAGATATACATTCCAGTTTGTATATGTAGGTTATTTTGCAGTCCAGCTAGTAGAGGCCCTGTTAAGAAGAAGTTATTAACAGTTCCGTATCTTATTGCGGTTGTCATGTGCGGCCTTCGGAGATTTCAGTGAATTATGCACAAAGGTTCTCCATATACAACTTTTCTAACCAGCTTTTGCAATTTGTTGACCTCTTCATCGTGAAAACCTGTGTGGCTCTGGGAAAAGGCTACGACCATAAGCAAAACTCGAGTTTTGTATTTCCTAAAGATCTAAGATTTATATATGTTTGGCTATTTTTATTAGGATTGTCTTTTTCTGTCTTTAGACGCTTATATTGATTCAATTATGAATATTTATTGGTGTCATTTCATATTTGTGACCAATAGAGAGAGAGGGTCATATTTTGCACTTGGTGCGCTATATTGGGTATTTCATTTTGTTGTGCTATTGTTTGTTCAGTTGTTTGTGCTATTGTTTGGTCTGGCCTGAGCAGGGTGGTAGTTTTCCCTTGGAATTGATAGGACCAATCCCAGATTCCTTCCCAAGCTTTTGTAATCCAACTTGAAATTCAATACTTCCTATCTTTTCCACAAACCGTTGTAGTTCATTCAACTCTGTTTTATGATCATCTTGTTTTATTCCCAAAGAATCCGGGACCTCTTCGTTTCCCCTAAGCTCGTTTTTTAGTTCTACCAAAACTTTATTGACCGCGATAGCAGACTGAATCTGCAAAATTTGTCTCTTTTCTAGTAATTATTTTTCATTTATGCTTTTCTCCAATTTACCACTCGTGTAAAGTGAACCAACATTAGATATAAATTGAATTCCAGTGCCAGCCAGCTTTGACTGCATTTCTTTATTGAAGTTCCGTTTAATATTTATTTTCTTCTTTTTAGTTTTCTTTACTTTTGTTGTAAAATTTCGCTAAACAAAAATTGAATCTTTAAATTGTGGTTTCGCTTTGCATCTTATTTCTCTCTTTTAGTTTTTCTTACTTTTACTGTAGTATTAAATAAATCTTCCTTAAATGGGAATTGGGATCCCAACATTTGGTTTTTTGTATGGGGCCAGGATTTCTTGAACGTTTTAGGAATGCACGAATGATAAATTTTTTTCCATTTTTTTTTTTCTACGACATTGAGTGTTTCACCTTGATATGTACTTGTCGGTGTCTCATATTCGGTATGTGTGTTCTGAAGTTGCTGATAGTGTGGTAAATGTTTTTTATTTAAATATGGCGGCTCTGAGGTTAGAAGTAAGTTACTGAAGATTATTAATATGGTTTTTAAAAGAGGGAAAGTACCTAACAGTTTTAGGAAAACCTTAATTATACTTCTGTATAAAAAGGTGATAAGAGTGAGTGTAGTAATCATCGAGGCATTAGTCTGGTCCCTGTAGGTAGCAAATTACTTAGAAATATGGTACTTTTTAGACTGAGAGATACTGTAATGCAGTGAAGGTGTTAAAAGTAGAATAGCCAAGGCTCAGGGTGTTTTTTCACAGTAATGTCTTCGTTCTAGATCGGCAAAAAGTGTATAAAAAGCACCTATTTCTACCTTTTAGCTGGAGGAATTGAAAGCAACTTCTATACTAATTCGATGTTCGTCTTTATGGCACTTGGTATTAACCAAGTGACATATAGTGATTGCAAATTCTGTTGGTCCCGGTTTTGCTAGTTTAGGCACTTCCAGATAAGCTAGGACGATAAAATTTGGCAGGCGTATCAGAGACCAGACCAGATTAAATTAGAAATAGTCATTTCCCCGGTTCGACCACCTGGGGGGGAGTGGGGGACGATTTATTTGGAAGAATTTGAAAAAATGAGGTATTTTTAACTTATGAACAGGTGATCTGATCTTAATGAAATATAATATGAAAAAAACTTCGTTTTCTTAAAGAGTTAAAGAGGCTGCGTCCCAAAGTCGAACCTTAAAACGTACAGGAATTAGAAGAGGCAGTTGGGGGGCTGCCGCCCCCCAAACCCCCAGCTCTTGGCTTCGGAAAGGCCCTCTTTTAATTAACAAAAAATTGAAATGAATGAATAATGGAATAACTTCGAAAAATGTTAAACACAAGAGGACAGGAGAACCATTGCGCCGAAACTAGTAATTAGTAACAATGAAGTCCCCCCCCAAAAAAAAAACCTGTACAAAAGAGTCTTTAAAAGCTGGGGGTTTGGGGGGCGGCAGCCCCCCAACTGCCTCTTCTAATTCCTGTACGTTTTAAGGTTCGACTTTGGGACGCAGCCTCTTTAACTCTTTAAGAAAACGAAGTTTTTTTCATATTATTTCTGTACGTTTTTCTACAATCCATGGTGGATGTAATTTAATAATTTCTGTACTCCTCGTACAGGAATTAGGAGAGGAACTTGGGTGGCTGCCGCCCCCCCCCCGCTTTTAAATCATTGTATAAAATAGAAAAAAAATAGATAGAATGACCGAAATGTTTCTTTTGAAATGAAACTTTCGGGGAGTTAAGATTTTCCTACGAAACTTTCATGGGCACTTACTCGGAGAATTCCGCATCGAATGAGTCTTCGTACACCCAGATCCGATGTCGGATGTGACCTGTAGGCGTCTAGGAAAAAAAAGTAAATGAATTTTAAGTGGCTATGCGTGGTTTCTGGAAAACAGGGAAGGAGTTATCGGATCAAGCTGAAATTTCGCGGATAAGCTCCTGGGCCCTAGGGGACCTTAACTTGTGAATTTCAGCCCGATCGGACAACGTTAAAGGGGGGCTTGGGTTGACAGGTCGAAACTTTCGGCCATATTTTCCCCATGAAGAAAAAGTTGGAGGGGGATGAAATTTTGCAGGTTTCTTAGTTGAAGCTCGGGCTACGAAATGTATCCCTCCCCATCCGTCTGCGACCACTGGAACCGAAGATCGCTTAACATTGTCGTGTGTCGCCTCTTTATAGAGGCACGAGTGTGCCTCCTTGATGATATTTAGAAGGATGCCGTGTCTCAGAGCTCTTATTTTAAATCCCGACCGAATCTTGGAAAACACTTAGAGTGGAGGGATCGGGATGAAACTTGGTGGGAAAAATAAGCACAAGTCCTTGATAGGTGATTGACATAACCAGAACGGATATGCTCTCTTTGGGGGGAGGTTTAGTCCTGAAAAATTAGGAAAAGTGAGGTATTTTTAACTTACGAAAGAGTGATCGGGTTTTAATGAAAATTCATATTTAGAAGGACCTCATAACTCAGATCTCTTATTTTGAATCCCGATCGGATCCAGTGTCATTGGGGGGAGATGGGGGGTGCAGAAATCTTGGAAAAGGCTTAGAGTGGAGACATCAGGATAAAACTTGACGGGAAGAATAAACACAAGTCCAATATACGTGCATGACATAACCGGACGGGATCCGATCTCTTTGGGGTAGTTAGGGGGGAGGGGTTCATCGGGAAAATTAGAAAAAATGAGGTATTTGAAAATTACGAACGGGCGATTAGATCTTTATCAATTTTGATGTTTAGAAGAATCTTGTGCTTCAGAGCTCTCATTTTAAATCCCAACCAGATCCGGTGACATTGGGGGGGAGTTGGACGCGTAAACCGTAAATCTTGGAAAACGTGAAAATTAAGGAATCTTTATCTTACGAATGGGGGATCGGATCTTAATGAAACTTGATATATAGGAAAATCTTACGTCTCAGATGCTCCATTTTCAATTTGAATCGGATCTGCGGACATAAAGGGTTTTAGGGGGAGACAAATATTGGAAACCGGAATTCTTGGAAAACGCTTAGAGTGGAGAGGTAGGGATGGAACTTGATAAAAAGAATAAGCACAAGGTCTAGATACATGATTGTTATAATTGGAACGGATCCACTCTCTTTGGGGGAGTTGGGAGGTTTCTAGTGCTTTGGCGAGTTCAGTGCTTCTGGACGTGCTAGGACGATGAAAATGGTAGGCGTGTCAGGGACCTCGACAAATTGATTTGATAACAGTTGTTTCCCAGATTCGACCATTTGGGGAGCTGAAGAGAGAGGCAAAATTGAAAAAAGAGGTATTTTTAACTTACGAACGGGTGATCGGATCTTAATGAAATTTTATGTTTAGGAGGATCTTGTGTCTCAGAGCTCTTATTTTAAATCCCGAACAGATCTGGTGACATTGGAGGGGGGAAACGGGAAATCTTAGAAAGTGCTTAGAGTGGAGAGATCGAGATGACACTTGGTGGGAGGAACAAGCACAAGTCCTAGATACGTCATTGACATAGCCGGACTGAATCCGCTCTCTTTTTGGGGGATTTGGGAGGGGGTCTTAATTCGGAGAAATTAGAAAAATTGAGATATTTTTAACTTAAGAATGGGTATTTTTAACTTAAGAAGATCGGGATGAAACTTAATGTGGAGAAAAGCAAATGTTGTAGATACTTGATTTATGTTACCGCATTGGATCCGCTCTCTTTGGGGGAGCTGGGGGGTCCAGTGCTAATGCGAGTTGGGTGCTTCTGGACGTGCTAGGACGATGAAAATCGGTAGACGTGTGAGGGACCTGCACAATTGACTTGATAACAGTTTTTGCCCCGATTTGATTATCTGGGGGGCTGAAGGGAGAGCAAAAGCGGACAAAATTAGGTATTTTAACTTACTAATGGAAGATCGGATCTTAATGAAATTTGATATTTAGAAGGACCCCGCGTCTCAAAGACCTTATTTTAAATCCTGACCGGCATTAAGCCTCTTATTTTCCTTTTAAATCAATCTATTGATTCTTAGAATTTTGCAAGAGCTCGTGCCATATGAGCTATTCACTTGTCCAACCTTGTCACAAGTGCCATATGAGCTCTTAGCTCTTGTTTTTAAAAGTCGTTGTACGATAAATTATAATATTTGTAAAACAATTTTTTAGATGTGTTAAAAAAACCTAGGATGTATTTCATCTAATAGTTCTCTCCAATCGGTTCAAGTAAAACGCAGCAGTGGTTACTTTTATATGCTTTTTGGCAAATTTGGAACGAAGTCTAGGGCTTATGAAAAGTTGTAAGCCTAAATAATAGGTTTTTTGAGCTGTAACGGAGTCGCACAATCCAATAGAAAAAGAGATAAGTTGGGGCTTCACCTTCCAGATTCTTTGTTAACGTTTTGTTTGCATGCGATCTGGAACGTGAAGCCAGATCAAAGTACCCTGGGCTAATTTGGAAAAAAGGGGCATTTGAGCTTTCAGATTTCTGGGAGCTTTTGTGCTATAAAAAAATATTATAATGGTGGAAAAAATAGAGTAAGAAATTAAGAATTGACTTCAATAAATATGAAAACAAAATTATTGTAGAAACACTGAATTGCTGGAAAGTGGGAGTGAAAAAAACATCTGGGAGCTCTTTTCTGGATTGACATCGCTATCCAGAAAGCCCAGAATCTACAAATTCCGATAGGTAAAGCCTCAGCTTTAGATTATCTATTCTTGCTCGTAGAAGCGACTGACAATTCATATGATGGACAAAAATTATTAGGGTATTATGTATTACATTGACGATATCTTTTTCTTTTTAGCTGCTCTTCGATTTTGAAAGAAATAAATTAATAATAACAATGAGATTAAAGAAAAAAGGAGAAAAGAAGGGCAATGGAAGAGCTTATTTATTTTGCAGAGAGTATTGTTTGAAGGAACATGCGCTAAAAAATTTGTGTCTTGTATATTTTTTCCCGAAAAAGTATATTTTTCGAGCTTTGTTAGATACACATTAAAATTTTGACAAAGCTACACTGACTTAATTTCAGGTATCGATATTCAGTATCGGTGAATTCTAAACAAACTGATAATTTTGAACTTAAACTTAATGGGGGAATGCTACAAACATATTGAAGGTATTTGGAAGGATAATCCTAATAGAACATGGATAACCTTTTTTTGGTTTCATCAAACTTAAGCATATTTTGGTTAGGAATTAGTTTTATTTTCCACTATTGATATCAAGATGGGGAAGGTTAACATCTGGTATAAAGGATCACTAAGATATGTGAGAAGCTTAGAAAATTGGGTAAGTATTTAATAGTTAAATTTTTCAAAAAGGAACACTTTAAATTGCTGATGTAAAAGTGGAGTTGGTTCCATTACTAACATACAAATGAGGTGAACATTCTATCCTATTACTTGATGCTTTTTTTTAGCCTATTGGCTACTCTTTCCATGTATAATAGTAATTAAATCAGGTCACAGTCTGAAGCTTCACCTGTCTGGATTTTGGAGAAGGGAACAACATGGCTCCTTTTCCGTTTAGGTGGTCCCCCTCTGTAATAGCCTCTCCAAGTCTACCATCCAAGCTGAGACTCCCCACTCCTTCAAGGCTGGAGTTGACAGAGACTGGGAGAGGGCTGAGTAAAGGCTAGACTGGGAAGCTAAGACAACATAATTACATCACTCACCACCAGTGAGAACCTACAGGAGGATCTACCACCTTATCTCACTGGCAAATGCAATTTAAGGTAAGTCCAAAAGTTAATATAAGTCCTTTATGGACCCCTGAAGGCCCTTATTGGTAAAATTCTAGTTTAGTTGCTTTTGTCTATCTTGGAAAGGGGTTAGCATAGGTTAGGAAAATGAGACTTTCAGCAATGATATCAGGACCAAGAACATACTAAGGGAAGGTATTACCAAGCTGCTGTGTCTTAGAAATTTGCACATTTGACAGGTCTATCCCTATTGGAATTTTGACAACATAATATTTTACCCAGATTCCCAGTTTTTGGTTTCCTTTTCTCTAGTCTTAGTCTTGAAAATGCAATCCATGCTGTTTAAGTATAATTTTAACCCATAACAATCTTTTTTCTCTCTAAATTTAGGAGATGTTTTGGCTGTCCTTTGAAACCTCATAAATCAGGATTAAGCAAAGCTGTAGAGCTGAAAACAGTTTTTTTGTACTTCATTTAAGCACAAGATCTGTTTTACAAAGTTTCACTTTTATAACACAAATATTTCTAAAGGTCACCAAAGGTCAGTCCTCATTAGAGGGATAGTAGAGGAGAAAAAAGCATTAAAAAAAGACATCAAGTGGTATGTTCACCTTATTTGTAGGTCAGTAATGGAAAACCTCAACCCTTAAAAAATCTGGAAACTACTTTAAAACACTCTAGAATATTTACTTAGCCTGTACCATACCTAAAAGTGTATTGCTTTGCCCTCCCCCCTATTTATGGACAAATATATTGCCCAAGTTATTTATAGGCTAGTCTACTGTTTGTATTTTCAGTAACACAACTCTCTTTCCAACAGTTGTTTATTGCTAAATTAATGAAAATAGAAGAATGCTCCCAGCCTTTTGAAAATAGCCTACAGAGAGTTGTAGGCAGTAAATTTGCAGTTTTTAACATGATTTGGTACTTGTATAATATAGCCCCTCCCTAATATTCTTCTAATATGTTACTCTGATGCTAAATCTTAATGAAATATACCTAAGTATTATAAAAATATAGCCTAATACTTTAGAAACAAATTTGGACTATATATCTGCACATTAGGGGATAGGGGTAACATATAGCAAGCCTGCATGCCCAATGTATTAGGTACAATTATTTTGAATATCATGAAGCAAGATTTTTTTCTAACCCCACACTATCCAAACACTTTAACTCCCTGACCTAATCTGCAAACATATAGCCCAAATTATAGGCTATATTTTCCATCTATTCTGTCACTTCTCTTTGTCCTACCTCATGCTAAGCTGAAAGAAACTAAAAAAAAAACAGGTTTATAATGCATTAATGAATGAACAACATGAGCAATATAAGCTATAGTATACAAGTACTATGAATACATCACTTTATATGTTTTCTTTTTGCTCTTTCATATTTCAGTAATTGCTTTTGGGTGTAATTACATTTTGAGCCCTTAAAGGGCTAAAACTTAATCTAATAAAAAAAAATACACAGTTTATCCATTTTTACTACTAAACATTTTAACATTTTACTACTAAAGCTACCATAATGAAGATCATTCCTAAATCACTTACAGATGACAATTTTTTTCACTAGCAAGAATGTTTCAGAAACACATTTTTAAACTTTTGGTTTCTGTAGACTGTTTAACCCATATCAGGGTTGTTGTGTGGGGAAAGAGGGGGGCATCTCCCCCTCCGAATGTTTTTGGACATTTGGTGAAAAGAATGAGTTGGTAGAATTGTGGTGCTTTGCACTGCCAAAATTTTTTGTTTGTTTAAGTAAAGACTATGAAAATACTGACATGTCATTGACAGGTGCCTTGAACTTAGTTCGTAAGGGCAGCAGTTTTACTGACCCCTGATGTGATTTTACAGATGGTGCTCCAGTTTTCCATTTGGTTAAAAAAACAATAAAGCACAGAAATAGTGAAATGATTTATACCAAAATCTCAGTTGTAAATGCAGTAATTTTGCTGATAAAGGCAGTGATTTTAAATATTGTATTCAAATGGAAAATATGCTAATTATTGATAAAATGACCAGCCAGTTGGTAAAATCCCTCATTCCCCCTCATCCATGAATATTTTGTCTTGTAATGCTCCTGACCCCTATTAGCCCTTTAAGGGCTCAAATGTAATTTCCCCCAGAAGCAATTATAGAATTATGATTCAGTATAAAAGAAACATTAAGTTATGTATTCACCTCCACCCTAGCTAAATTAATGTTGACAACTGCATAAAGTAAAGCAATACATTTTTGGAAATGTTATAAGTAAGCATTTTTTAGGCTTTAAAATGGTTTCCAGACTTTTTTTTCCTTGTGGAGAATTGAACCACTTAATAAGGTAAAAGGTCTCTCAATATTAGATTATTAGAGAGGAACTGGGGATAAGTTGTCAAAATTGGGAACCAAACCATGGAAATAAGCATAAAATTAGCAATCTAATAATGTGTTGTTTTTTGTTCTAGCATGTCTCCATCTCAAGAGGCCTAATTCTAGACCTTTACCCTAAATATTTACCAAAAATTGTGTAGAAGGCAGTTCTTTAGCTTAATTTTAGAAAAAATTGAATAGGATGCCTTAATGGATCTAGTCAGGGATCTAAGCACTTTAAAAACTATAGTACCACCTAGAAGCTATTAGTGCATTTGAGTATTCCAAGATTACTCATCCAACAAGCCTGATTGCTTGCTCTTAGTGTTTTCAAAAGATATAAATAATGTCAGAGGCTAGTAGAATTACTACTTTAAATGGTCTGGACTAGTTGTCAGATAAATTACACTGTTTTACCCTGGAAAGTGCAGGATTACTGACATCATATATCAACAAAATAATTCAATCTTTTCAAAAATGAAAAAATATTTGCAATTATATGCAAAGAACAAAAGGAGATGGCGAATGTGAAATGCAACACATCTTCAGGGGTTTATAAATAAGCTAATTTTACAGTAGAATGTGGATTGTTAATGTTTTTATTTGTCTTTTCTTCTTCAGTTGACAAGTTGCTGGATAAGTATTAGTTGCTATATTTTACAGATTACTTCTGGAGAATTTGATATTAAACAAAATATTTGAATAATGGATGCTAGGCCACACTGTTTGATTTCATCAACATTGATTTCCTAAAAAAAAAAAAAAAAAAAAAAAAATCAAAGATGTTAGGCTATTAGTTCAAAAATTTAGTTTTAGGCACTGCCCCTCTTAGAGTTTTACTTTCATTCTGAATATGGTTAAGTGAAAGAAACTGTAATAATTCAGTTCCAGGTTATTGCAGATGGTAAGTACAATAAAATAAGAAGATTACAAAGGAAATATACTTAGCAGTAATTTTCTTGTTTGAAAAATATAAGAATAACACTGTAGGCCAAATCCTTTCTCTGGTGAAACTGCTAAGGAGAAATGATTTTTAACTTTATCAAAAATATTAACCTCTGACTATTCCTTTCATGAAAATGGAAGATGAAGGCCTTGTTAATGCAGAACTTTTTTTTTAATTTGTTTTAGTTTTTTCTTAATTTCACCAGATCTCACTTCTTTGGCTGCCTCAACATACTCAAAGCCAGAGCTTACCTTTGTCTTCAATTTTCTTTAAGCCAGGATCTGAATCTAAAATGACTTTTGAATTGTCTACATGTCCCATGAGTTACAAACCTTTTTCCCAGTAATAGGTGAAATCACATGGTGATGCAGAACACTATCATGGGAGGATCCTCAATAGGAGGTCAACCGCACCAGGGTGTAAGATCCAGATTTATGGACAACAGCCTCTGCAAAAGGCTGCCTCAACCCTTTTGGGGTACCTGCAAGACTGGGGACCTTGCAGTCAACTCTATTCCCTCTTGACCAGTGGAACTCCTCACGGAAATTATAGCCTAATAAATGAAAGCATTTGCAAGGGATTCTGATTAATGTATAATTTGTCAGGGCTGGGCCTGTTTTGACAGGCGTTTTGGGTTGAAAAACCTCTTCCTTGCTAATTTATCTACTTTGGGTTGCCTCCCTATAGTAGCATAATTTTTGTAGGTATGAATATATAACGAGTCAGAGGTGATAGGCTTGGGACTGTCTGTGCAGGATTTTGACTAAGTGCTGAGATCCATGTTTTGACCAAGATGGACCCAGGATTGCTCCATTCATACTGGAGGTCTCAGGAGCTTATTGCTGTCTGGTTCTAAGCTGGCTTAAGTGCTTTGGTGAAGATATGTTGATTTTTGTCCAGGAATCATTGTCCTGGTATCCAGGGTCATTGCTTTTCCTGAGGCCAAAATAATTTCAGTGATTTAAAGAATATGGAAATCGGAACTGAAATGCTATGACATTAAAAAATGACTATTGTGTCAACATGTTAACTGACAGATTCAGACAATTCGAACTGAACTTATTAGGAGTTTCAGAAACTCATATCCAAGAGGTTTGGAAGCATGCAATTAGGTGATAGATGATTTTTTTTTACTCAGGCAGGAAGGATAGGGTACATAGACAAGGAGTAGGGCTTATGATGAATAAGGAAGCTCCTAAGTCTTGTTTAGGCTGGGATGGCATTAATAATAGAAAACTAATTGCTCATTTTATGACTAAAAACCTCAGTGTATCAGGTGTAGTAGTATATGTCCCTGTTGAACCAACTGAAGGAGATACTAGTGACTCATATTAATTTTAGTTACAGTTACAGGAACGAATAGACAGGGTCCCAGGTAAAAATATGGTGATTTTTACTAGGAGATTCTAATGCCCAGGTCAGTAAAAAGGGATAGATGGTATCCTAGCCTAGGTAAATTTGGTGTAGGAAAAGTAAATAGTAATGGCTACAGACTTTTACAATTTTGTAGGTATAACAATCTAGCTATAACCTGTACAGTGTTTGGTCATAAAATGGCCCATAAGTTGAAATGGTATTCATGTGATGGTAAGACAGTAAACCTTATTGATTATGTTATAGTAAACTGAAGACTGACAGGATCAATACAAGATACTAGGGTATATAGGAGTGCTGTTATTGATGTAAAAGTGAAGATCACCATCTAGTTGTTTCTAGGGTTAATTTAAAGCTGAAATTTCGGAAGGGTAACTACCTCCCAGAAAGCTGTGATGTTGGTAGACTCTAGGATGAGAATTTGAGAGAAACTTTCTAGGAACAATTGAATGCTAAAGTTGAGAGTTTAAAATTTGACAATGTGGAAGATGGTTGGAATAGTCTTAAAAAAATAATTTGTGAAGTTGCTGATGGTGTCTTAGGGAAGAAAGTTAAGACTACAGCTAGGAATATTAGTGAAAAAGCTTTATGTCTAATAGAGAGGAGATGATGTTTGTACAAGAATTATCTTAGTGATAGATCATATGAAAACAAAAGGAATGTAAAAATAATGGAGAAAGCATTAAAATAGGAACTAAAGAGGTGTGAAGTGGAGGCAATGGATAAAATTGCCAAGGATCTGGAAGATCCAGCTAGATGGCATAATGCTAAAATATTGTACTGACATGTTAATAAATTGAGAGGGAAAAAACAGCACGGACTTGTCCCTGTTAAAGATAGGAATGGGGCCACAATTAGTTATGAGGAAAGTGTTGAACATTTTGAGAATGTCCTAAACCGAGATACAGTTACAGTAAAAGATATAGAGGAAAATGAATAAGTTTGTTATGCCTAGGATGTGAAGGAAGGCTTGCTAGGTGAGAAGAATTAGCAACAGCACTAAAAGGATTAAAATATAATAAGGCTCCAGGTGCTAATAGTGTGGTAAATGAGTTTCTTAAATATGGTGGCTCTGAGGTTAGAAATAAGTTACTGAAGACCATGAATATGATTTTTGAAAAGGGGGAAGTACCTAACGATTTTAGGAAAACCTTAATTAAACTACTGTATAAGAAAGGTGATAAGAGTGAGTGTCAGAATTATTGAAGCATTGGTCTGGTCTCTGTAGCAAATTACTTAGTAATATGATACTTTTTAGACTGTGAGATGCTGTGAATAAAGTTTTAAGAGAAGAACAATGCAGTCTTAGAAATGGCAGAGGATTTGTTGACCAAATTTTCACTTTTAGGTTAATAATTGAGAAGTGCCTTTGTTGTCAAACACCTTTGGTCCTCAGTTTATTGATTATGAGCAAGCGTTTGATTCTGTTGATATAAGCGCTTTAAGCAAAGGTCTTATCCTTATATGGTATACCAGACAAATACATTAAAGTGATAAGTGCTATGTGTAAAAATAATACTGCTGTTGCTAAGGTAGGAAATGAGGTTAGCATCTGGTTTTGTATTAAATCAGGAGTTAAGCAGGGTTGTGTTCTATCCCCCTTTATATGGACGGGGTGTTTTTTTTGCAGATAAAAAAAGTTTGGAAGAATAGAAAGATAAGTTGGCAAACCAAGATTAGAATATTGGAAGGTGCAGTGATGACAGTGGTCAAATATGGCTCTGAAGCATGGGTGCTACAAAAAGCAGATGAAGATTTATTAAATGTTTTCCAGAGAAATTGCCTATGGATTGTCCTGGGTATCTGACTACCTGACCATATTTGGAACAGTAGGCTGTACAGAAAATGTGGTTCAATCCTGCTTTCTAGGGCTATCAAGGAGGCACACTCGTGCCTCTATAAAGAGGCGACACACGACAATGTTAAGCGATCTTCGGTTCCAGTGGTCGCAGACGGATGGGGAGGGATGCATTTCGTAGCCCGAGCTCCAACTAAGAAACCTGCAAAATTTCATCCCCATCCAACTTTTCCTTCATGGGGAAAATCTGGCCGAAAGTTTCGACCTGTCAACCCAAGCCCCCCTTTAACGTTGTCCGATCGGGCTGAAATTCATAAGTTAAGGTCCCCTAGGGCCCAGGAGCTTATCCGCGAAATTTCAGCTTGATCCGATAACTCCTTCCCTGTTTTCCAGAAACCACGCATAGCCACTTAAAATTCATTTACTTTTTTTTCCTAGACGCCTACAGGTCACATCCGACATCGGATCTGGGTGTACGAAGACTCATTCGATGCGGAATTCTCCGAGTAAGTGCCCATGAAAGTTTCGTAGGAAAATCTTAACCCCCCGAAAGTTTCGACCCTCCAACCCCCCACCCACCCCTTTTAACGTTGTCCGATCGGGCTGAAATTCACAAGTTAAGGTCCCCTATGGCCCAGGAGCTTATCCGCGAAATTTCAGCTTGATCCGATAACTCCTTCCCTGTTTTCCAGAAACCACCCATTAGCTATTTAATTAACGGATTTCTCTCCATAAGAGCCCATGTTAATTTGAAATTTTTAAAAGCTATTGAGAAGTTATATTTACACACATGCAAGTTATTAGCTCAGTTGGTAGAGCGTGAGACTTTTAATCCTCGGGTCAAGGGTTCAAGTCCCTTACGGGCGGTTTTTTTTCACAACATCAAAAAAATTTTGATAACACCTGGACAGCTTATCATTTGAGAGATAACAGAATATTAGCTTCTTATGAGCAAAAGAAACATTTCGGTCATTCTATCTATTTTTTTTTCTATTTTATACAATGATTTAAAAGCGGGGGGGGGCGGCAGCCACCCAAGTTCCTCTCCTAATTCCTGTACGAGGAGTACAGGAATTATTAAATTACATCCACCATGGATTGTAGAAAAACGTACAGAAATAATATGAAAAAAACTTCGTTTTCTTAAAGAGTTAGAGTGGCTGCGTCCCAAAGTCGAACCTTAAAACGTACAGGAATTAGAAGAGGCAGTTGGGGGGCTGCGGCCCCCCAAACCCCCAGCTTTTAAAGACTCTTTTGTACAGGTTTTTTTTTTGGGGGGGGGGGACTTCATTGTTACTAATTACTAGTTTCGGCGCAATGGTTCTCCTGTCCTCTTGTGTTTAACATTTTTCGAAGTTATTCCATTATTCATTCATTTCAATTTTTTGTTAATTAAAAGAGGGCCTTTCCGAAGCCAAGAGCTGGTGGTTAGCAAAAAAACAAAAAACCTGTACAAAAGAGTCTTTAAAAGCTGGGGGTTTGGGGCCTCTTCTAATTCCTGTACGTTTTAAGGTTCGACTTTGGGACGCAGCCTCTTTAACTCTTTAAGAAAACGAAGTTTTTTTCATATTATAATGAAAAAAGGTTAAGATGGATAGGGCTAAATGGAAAGCTGTTCATCCTAGTCTGGGGTGAGAGGATGTCATAAAGAAAGATTAAAAGGAAATGGGAGCTTCCTGGGAGGGTGTAAAGAGAGAGTCTTTGAATAGATTGGGATGGAGGAGGAGCGTGCGTAGCTGTGTTGGCCTCAGGCAGCTTGATGCTGTGATGAGTTGTTAGTAGTAGTAGTAGTAGCAGAAATGTAGCTTTTACATTAAACTGAAAAACAGGTTATCCATATTGAGAATATAACGCTGTATTGGCTATCTGGCAATCACTTACAATATGGCATTTAGCTCTTCTGAATGGCACATTTATGCTTATTGTTTAATATTAATTAACATAATATAAGTGTTATGTTTGTTAATTTACTTATGTTATGTTATGTCATGTTATGTTAATAGCTTAACATAAGTGTTTTTTTAATATTAATTAAAAAACACTTTCAGAAACAAGAAGTTTTTTTAAAGGCCATATTAAACTTGAGATCAGCAGCAATAAAAATCTACAATAGTTTAAACTCAAAACAACCAGAAATGACTATTAAAGAATAAATGAAACCCAAAACAAACAGAAATAAAATGAACCATCATAGTAAATAAACGCACAACATATACTAATATAAATGAATAGGTAAATAGTAAAATGAGTGAAACTTAAATTGGATATGTAAATAAAGTAAAAAAAAATCCTTTACTATTAAAGAATAAATAATAATAAATAACTTGACCACCCCTTAACATTAAAACCTTATATAATTTCTTAGACCACACTGCTTTTCCATTTTCGAAAAATAGATTGAAGAAAAAACGGGTTTAATTTCTATAAAGCAGTGAACAAAAATAAAATATATAAGCTACACTTTAACTAAAAAAAATAAAAATACTCCAAATATTCCAGCCCCACGTCCGGGAGCCTTTCTCAGCGGACAAAAAAAATTACAAACCGACAATTTAAGACTTTTTTTTAAGACATCATAAATAAAATGCCACGACAAATAAAACACCACAAAAAATATAAACAATAAAATAAATAAGAAACAAGCTCACATTATAAAACAAAACTCTTGCACTGACGGTAATAACTTTAGAATAAAACTAAAGTAATCGTATATAATGAAACTTTCCTCTGCCACATTCGGTGTATAAATGGGAATATGTAAAACAAAACTCCTGCATGGATGGTAGTAACTTTAGAATAAAACTAAAGCAATTGTATATAATGAAACTTTCCTCTGCCATTTCCACTTTATACACCAAATGTGGCAGAGGAAAGTTTCATTATATACAATTGCTTATCCACATTCTTATGGGAAAATCTGAGACATGGGCTCTAAACTATTTTTAAACAAATAAATAATTGTCAATTTTGTAAAAAACATACAACCTTTTTTAAACTGGCAACAGAACAAATGTCCAATAAGCTTATGGCTGAAATTTATATATATTTTTAAGACAAGATAACCTATATAACTACAGATAAACTGTGTAAATCAGGCTATTAGCTTACGAAATTCCAATTTTTTACTCATACAATCTATGTTAAGAATATTGCATAGTCCCCACAGAATGGAAAAATACAGTAATAACTGGAGTTTTATAAATAGGAGTAAAAATAAAGAGGAATAACTGAACGACTAATTTATACTTGCCTGCAATAGCATACAGAATCAAGAGCTAATTAGTATATTCTCCCTGGGGGCTAACCACCATCAAGAGCTGTCGAGAATTTGTGGTTTGACTGTGACACTTGAATGAATGAGACAGTGAAATTTTATGTCCCTTTTGTTGCCAAGCTTGTTAATCAAAGAAGGTGCCACCACACACAGGGAACTCTCAAAGAAGCTAAATAACCCAAATGATAATTCCTTTAATGGATTTTTAGTGTTTTCCTAGCAGGTATATTATTCAAATTTTGGAGACTGCCCTTTCGTGACCTTTAAATGGAAAATTAAATAAAAAAAAGCTAGTTTTTTTTAACTGAAAGTAAGGAGCGACATTAAAACTTAAAACGAACAGAAATTACTCCGAATATGAAATGGGTTTTCCCCTCCTCAACGCCTCGCTCTTTACGCTAAAGTTTTTAATTGTTTTAAAAATTAGAATTGTGGCAAAGAGTCAAACTTTAGCGTAAAGAGCGAGGGATTGCAGAGGGGAAAACCCATTTCATATACGGAGTAATTTCTGTTCGTTTTAAGTTTTAATGTCGCTCCTTACTTTCAGTTAGAAAAACTAGTTTTTTTATATTTTATTTCTGAACGTTTTTGAATTAATGCATGTTTGATTTTGGCTCTCCGCACATAAATTATTAAAATGAAATTTGCATACTAATTCTTTTTTTGGCTAAATGGCTTTCTCTTAATTTTGATCAGACGATTTTGAGAAATAAGGGGCGGAGAAGGAGGCGTAGTTGCCCTCCAATTTTTCGGTTACTTAAAAAGGAAACTAGAACTTTTAATTTTTAACAAATGTTTTTATTAGTAAAAAATGAAATTCCACATTTTTGTAGATAGGAGCTTGAAATTTTTGCTATAGGGTTATCTGATACGCTGAATGCGATGACGTGATTTTGTTAAGATTCTATGACTCCTAGGGGGTGTTTCCCTCTATTTTCCAAAATAAGGTAAATTTTCTCAGGCTCGTAACTTTTGATGACAAAGGTTAAATTTGATGAAACTTATATATTTGAAATCAGCATGAAAATCCGATTCTTTTGATGTATCTTTCAGCATCAAAATTCCGATTATTAGAGTTTCGTTTACTATTGAGCCGGGTCGCTCCTTACTACAGTTCGTTACCACGAACTGTTTGATTCTGCTCCATTTAATTGGGAAGATTCACACTTTCTGATGATTTAAGTTGCATTACAACTGAGTATATCTGTCTCCAGCAGAAAACAGTACAAGTCAAATGATTCCTCTAAGCTTTTTGAGAAATAGATGTCAGTATTTAGTTTTGCGTAATTTTTTTTGTATCTATCATCCTAGTTCTACAAGCTATGGCAAGACATCCTAATCAATTCTAAACAATTAGACTAAACAAATTGAAAAAGTTTTTAATAGAGAAAATAAGTTGATCCTCTCAGGTGCCGTATTTTCTAAAGATTGGTAACAGAAGTAGAAGAAATAGTGAAGCCAAGCTAACACTATACTCTTTACCCAAGCTAGCTAGTGATTACAGACGGCACATAATAACTGAGTAATATGAACGCATATGACCTATTGGT
Source organism: Artemia franciscana (assembly GCF_032884065.1). Lineage (NCBI taxonomy): Eukaryota > Metazoa > Arthropoda > Branchiopoda > Anostraca > Artemiidae > Artemia > Artemia franciscana. The sequence goes on from NC_088868.1 coordinate 19,773,587, forward strand.
CGAACGCGTCAAACCCCAAACAACAACAACAAATATACTTATTTGTAAAGAAAGTGTATGTGGAGGGGCTAGGAACCACTTCTTACACGTACAACTTAAAAACACATAGATTGTGCTCCAAGCTACAAAAACAATTACAGAGTATTTGGTGCATTAGACTTTCTGGTATTAAGGTTTACAGCATTCTTAAGATTTGATTGTTGCAAGACAACAGTGAAAACTTGAGGATTTTGATGAAATGAAGAGGTGCAATGCAAAAGTTGTGTCAGACTTGGAGGGGTAAGATTTGTGGAGACACTAGTTTGCGGCATTGGCTATTTTTGCAATGTAAATAATGGCTGTATTGTAATCAAGAACTAGATGATGAAATAGTCATTTAGCTTGGGTTTTTTGATGGATATCCTTCCAGACCTCCTTAGGCATAATATTCATCATCATCAGTTAACTTCATACCTTATTTCCAGTCTATTTTTCTTGCATGATTTTTGAGCTTGATAGGTTACATAGTAATCTAGCATGTCTTTCCATTGATTTCATCCCTAGAATATTTTTTCCCATACTCTGCACCACTCTTGTCAGTTTCACTATATTTGTAATAAAGGGAGGGGTTTCAGGACTTTATTTCCATTGACACGAAACTTGAAAAGCAGAGATAATACAAACACACGACAAGGAGTGGGTAGACGATTTTTCGAAATGATTGGCTTCAAGGATTATATGATATTTCGGTAAATTTAGGTGCAAATTTCCCCCATTTTCAAAAATTATCTAACCATTCACGAGGGCCTGGACTGTATGGCCATGAGCATTGATAATTAAATTGTAGAGCTCCAGCTTCTTATATGGATCTATCTTTCAGATATCAATGTTACTGGGAAAGTTAAATGGTTCAATGTAAAACATGGATATGGATTCATACAGAGAGACGACACAGGGGAAGATATTTTTGTACATCGTGTAAGTGCTACATTTTGTCCCCTTCCTTTTATTTGTACCCAGTATAATTTAGTATAGTGGTTTCTTATGAATTTTTTCTTGCAGGGGTGCCAATTCATAAAGACGTTGGAGGGATGGTGGCAAAATGTATTTTCCAAAATTGCGAAGGGGGTTAATTTTGGTGTTTTCAACTTTTTCAATGAAAATACCAAGAATTAAGTGTTATTAAAAAGAAATCCAATTTTTTTCAGCCTTCTAGGCCAAAAGAGGACGGAAGATCCTCCAGATTAGGCTTGGATGAGTTCACAAAGAAAAGGCTAAAATTTTCAAGGAATTCATTTCAGATGGCCACAGCAGAAGCTTTAGATGTAGGGTTTGATGAAAAATAAGTATTGGAAAGTGGTGTGGTTCTTGGTAGAGTTTATGTAATCAAACAGCTTGTGGTAACGAACTGTAAGTAAAGAGTGAATTGGCCCAATAGTAACAAAAATTCTAAATAAAAACGATGAAAATCAATAAACAAACAAAGGCAGAAATCTCAATGAAGAAACAAAAAAAAATGGGACTACGGCCTGTAGAAAGAAAATATAAAAACCAAAAACGACGCAGATATTCGCCTGTATGAAAACGAGGTGTCTTCAACGCTTATGAAGCAAAGGTCAAAAATAGCCTAAGAACAAATAAAAACCAAAAACCAAGTAATAAAAACAACCAATATTAATATCTACGATTGTTGCAACTGATCCACATAGGTTAGAGAAGCTACAAGTTACTTCGATGAGAACACCAAAGCAACTGCTTGAAGTTTTTAACTTGAGTTGCTTTGGTGTTCTCATCAAAGCATTAGCTTCTGTGACCCATGTGGATCAGCTGTGATATTGTAGGTATTAATATTGGTTGTTTTTATTCCTTGGTTTGGCTTTTATTTGTTTTTAGGTTATTTTAGTTTTTATCTTTGTTTAATAAGCGTTAAAGACGCCTCGTTTTCATACCGGCGAAATATTCGCGTCGTCTTGATTCTTATTTTTTCGTTCTACTGGCCGTAATCCCGTTTGTCTGTTTCTTCATTGAGATTTCTCTCTTTGTTTGTTCTTTGACATGGGTTGCCAGTTCGGCTTCAGATCTTTCATTTGAATTAATGGTTCAGAAAAATTGGTTTTTTACGCTAATTCCAAATATGTAAGATTCATCAAGTTTAATGTGCTCATTAAAAGCTACAAGCCTGGGAAAGTGTTTCTGATTTTCCAAAACGGGAGGAAATATCCCAAAAAATTCAATCGATCTTAATAAAAATTGCACTATCGGATTCCACATGTCAGAGAACTGTACTGTAGAAGTAAGAACGTATCCAGGATTTTTATGGCACTTGGTATTAATCAAGTGACATATAGCAATCGCATATTCTGTTGGTCTGTCAGTCTGTCTGTCTGTCTGTCCCGGTTTTGCTAGTTTAGGCATTTCCAGATAAGCTAGGACAATGAAATTTGGCAGGCGTATCAGGGACCAGACCAGATTAAATTAGAAATAGTCGTTTCTCCGATTCGACCATCTGGGAGGGAGTGGGGGGACGGTTATTTCGGAAAAAACTAGAAAAAATGAAGTATTTTTAGCTTATGAACAGGTGTTCGGATCTTAATGAAATTTAATATTCAGATTGATATTGTGTCTCAGAGCTCTTATTTTAAATCCTGACCGCATCTGGTGACATTGGGGAGAGTTGTGGGGGACCTAAAATCTTAGAAAACGCTTAGAGTGGAGGGATCGTGATGAAACTTGGTGAGTAAAATCAACGCAAGTCCTAGATTCGTGATTGACATAACCGGAACGGATCTGATCTCTTTGGGGGAGTTGGGGGAGGGTTTATGGAAAAATTGGAAAAATGATGTATTTTTAACTTACGAAGCAGTGATCGGATCTTAATGAAATTTCTTATCTAGAAGGAACTCGTAACTCAAATCTCTTATTTTGAATCCCGACCGGATCCAGTGTCATTGGGGGGGGGAATCTTGGAAAACGCTTAAAGCGGAATGATGAGCATGAAACTTGGTGGGAAGAATAAGGACAAGTCCAAGATACGTGAATGACATAACCGGACCGGATCCGCTCTCTTTGGAGGAGCTGGGGGAGGAGTAATTCGGAAAAATTAGAAAAAATGAGGTATTTTCAACTTACGAAGAGGGGATCAGATCTTGATGAAATTTGATATTTAGAAGGATCTTGTGCTTTTGAGCTATCATTTTAAATCCCAACCAGATCCAGTGGTATTGGGGGAGTTGAAGGGAGAAACTGTAAATATTGAAAAACTTGAAAATTGAGGTATCTTTATCTTACGAATGGGTGATCGGATCTTACTGAAACTTAATATGTAGAAAAATCTTACGTCTCAGATGCTCCATTTTCAATTTGAATCAGACCCGGGGACATAGGGAGTTGGAAAGGGGAAACAGAAATCTTGGAAACCAGAAATCTTGGAAAACGCTTAGAGTGAAGTGATCGGGATAAAACTTGATTGGAAGAATAAGCCCAAGTTCTAGCTACGTCATTGACATAACTGGAACGGATCCGCTCTCTTTGGGGGAGTTGGGGGGGATTTCCAGTTCTTTGGCGAGTTCGGTGCTTCTGGACGTCCTAGGATGATGAAAATTGGTAAGCGTGTCAGGGACATGCACAAATTGACTTAATAACAGTCGTTTCTCGATTTGACCATCTTGGGGGCTGGTGAGAGAAAAAAAAATAGAGGTATTTTTAACGTATTTTAACGAATGGGTGGTCGAATTTTAATGAAATTTGGTATTTAGAAGGACCTTGTGTCTCAGAGCTCTTATTTTGAATCCCGACCGTATCCGGCGATATTGGGGGAGTTGGAGGGGGAAACGGGAAATCGTGGAAAACGCTTAGAGTGGAGAGATCGGGATGGAACTTGGTGGGAAGAATAACCACAAGTCTTAGATACGTGATTGACATAATTGGACTGAATCTGCTCTCTTTGGGGGAGTTGGGGGGGTCCAGTGCTTTGGTGAGTTTGGTGCTTCTGGACGTGCTATGGAGGTGGGGGGGGGGGGGGTGTTAATTCAGAAAAATGAGAAAAATTGAGGTATTTTTAACTTAAGAACGGGTGACCGGATCTTAATGAAATTTTATATTTGAAGGAACTCATGTCTCAGAGGTCTTATTTTGAATTTCGAACAGATCTGGTGACATTAGGGGGAGTCGGAGGGGGAAACCGGAAATCTTGGAAAACGCTTAGAGTGGAGACATCAGGATGAAACTTGGTGGGTAGAATAAGCAAATGTTGTAGATACGTGATTGACGTAACTGGACTGGATCCGCTCTCTTTGGGGGAGTTGGGGGGTCCAGTGCTTTGGTGAGTTCGGTGCTTCTGGACGTGCTAGGACGACGTCGATTGGTAGGCATGTCAGGGACCTGCACTAATTGATTTGATAAAGTTGTTTTCCCTGATTTGACCATTTGGGGGGCTGAAGGGAGAGGAAAAATTTGAAAAAATGAGGTATTTTTAATTTACGAGTGGGTGATTGGATCTTAATGGATTTTGATATTTAGAAGGACCTCGTGTCTCAGAGCTCTTATTTTAAATCCCGACCGGCATTAAGCCTCTGATTTTCTTTTTAAATCAATCTGTTGATTCTTATAGTTTTGCTAGAGCTCATTTCACATGAGCTCTTGGCTCTTCCGACCTCGTCACAAGTGCCATACGAGCTCCTAGCTCTTGTTTCTGAAAAAGGGGCAAGAAAATTTTAAAATCGTATCAAAAAAATTTTTATATTCATTTTTTTACGTTTTTACGAGTCGGGCAAATATTCCAGGGAGGGGGGGCTCAAATCCCCCTTACCATTGGATACGGTATTTTGTAGAAGTCTCAAGCTCCTATCTACAAAAAATGTGGAATTTTGTATTTTTTTGCCAGAAGAAAGATCACGGATGCATGTTTTTTTTTTCAGGGGTGATCGTATCAAAACAATTGTTCTTGTGGATTTGTAGAGGGCTCCTCCGAATAGAAATTTAATGTTCTAGTGTTCTTTTGGAGTGGTTAAATGGGATTGGGTTGGAGTAAGATGTGACTTTTCAAAAAGAAAAAAAAAATTTGTTATTTTTTATCGTGTATTATTATCTATATGACGAGGCTAGGCGTTTACAATTTTTCAGGTCTAAACAAATTTCACTATCTTAAGTAAATTCCCTGTTGTTTTACACTTTCTAACATTGGCATATAAGGGCTTAAACCTCTAAAATGGGGTTCGTTGATTGTTCTGTAGTTAAGGAGGGAGGGACTTGCCTCAAATGGTGCATTTTAACGACAAAACATCCCAAGTCTTATTGAGCCTTTAGATAAATAAAGAATTAGTTCTAAGGGATAGACGAGGGGTGGGTGGAGGTAGAAATTGGTATATAAACCCCTGGCCTGTATACAGGGCTTTTTTGGTGGGGGGGGAGGAGGTACAAAAATAAAATTAAAACGCATCAAAAATGTGAAATTGATTTTTAATTCCTCTTGATTTCTGGGAACATTTCTGGTCTACCCTGTTAATATGAAAGGAGAGAGTAAAATTAAACCCCAAATTGAGAACAATTGCTCATACCATAAATATTCCTGTAAATCAAGTGATTAGATATCAGTTTCTTTCCACCCACCCACTCTCTCCCCCCCCCCCAAAAAAAAACAACTCATTCTCATTCACCACCTCAAAACTGATTCACCCCCGATCCCAGTCCCCTGCGTTTAGCAGGGTCATTCAATCGGACGGAAATTCGAAGTCACAACTTTCATAGGATTTTTTAAAGGATTGGGGCTGTGACTCGGTTGGGGTGGAAAATCTTATTATATGCAGTCCTTAGCGTAGTTTCCATTGATGTTAGGTTAGAGGCAAGTTTCGAGTAAGCTGCTGCAAGGATCACCGTGACTTCCATTGGAAAGAAGATCACAAAAGTGGGCAGGTCGACTTGTTCATTGTCGTATTTTCGTCAAAATTCAAGCATATCATTTATATGCCTAGGTGAGGCCAGATCACATTTCGTCCTCTTGATGTTTTGTTAAAAGAGGCAGAAAACCACTTTTCAGCTTTTGCAATCTTTATATCATTTGCATAAAAAAAGCCAATGTTATATTTACCAAGACTCTTTGAGTATCTTAGTGAGATTCTCACTCTTTGAGCAAGAATCAAAATACACTCTTTAAGGCATCTGCCTCCCCCCACCTTCAAAATGACTGACCGCCCCTCCTTCAAAATAGCCGATACATACTTACACATCATTGTATATAATTTTAGGAAACATTAAGCAAATTAGATGAATTAAAAAGGGTGCTGCTGCCAAGCAGCACCCTTATTTAGGACTATTCTAAATGCAGGGAGATGAGAGATTATTTCCTAGCCCACCTTCCCCTACCAGAGGAGGGGCAGTACCATTCCTGTAACGCGGAAATTTTTGTTTCTTTGATTCCAGAAATTTAAACAACGTGTTATGATTAGTAAAAAAGATGACTGTATTAATTGCGAAAGGGGCGGAATTATTTCAAGAATCAACAATGGATGGAAAACGGAAAAAATTGAGAAAGGTTCAACAATATTCCTTATTATTCATTGGTTTACGAAACAACTTTCTTTTTTTGTTGATAACATGAAATTACTTGTATTTCTTTTAGAAAATAGTGGAAGATGTATATTCATCAATAATGCATTTGTTGTAGCGGAAATAGTTTTTAGAAAAGTTCTGGTTAACATTTGAATTTTATGAATTTGAGGCTTAGGGATTAACAACCTTTGCGAATTAAGAAATGAAAGAAATAGAAAAAATGTAATATTATAGATATTATGTCATATTTGTAAAAAAAAAATCATATCTAGATATGATCCAGCTAGACGAGATCAGAAAGGAGATTGGCTCATGCTGAACTCAACTAAAAAATGTATGTAACTTTATATGATCAATATCAGGGACCCCCCCCCCCTTATCTACCTTATCTACACATTAGTTACAAAGATGAGTCTATCCACAAATTACTTAAAGAGTATAATTTAAATTTTAGACGAATATACTAATTGTTCAATTGTGTTTTTATGATACTTTCCCATCTAGACTGCAATTTTGCGTAACAACCCACGAAAAGCAGTCCCATCTGTTGGCGATGGTGAATTCGTTGAATTTGACGTAGTGATTGGTGATCAGGGTACAGAGGCATTCAATGTTACTGGGCCTGGTGGAGTGCCAGTAATAGGATCTACATATGCTGCTGATAAACGTGGAAGAGGACCCCAGCAAAGGAGACGAGACAGTAAACATAATTTAATAAAATCATGCTTGCTTATTTTTTTAAGTTAACTATCATTATGTTTTGTATGTGGTAAATAAAACAAAATCTTAGTTCTTTTAAAGCTAACATATTCAGCAGGGCTGTGCTGTCTAGATAGGTTGTGCTTAACTTTAAAGAAATGTTGAAGCTGTTTCTTCTTTGTCAAATATACGTTGTCTTTGATTTTAAGTTACCATTTGCCATTATTTGCAATGGATTGGATTTTATTCTTACTAGTCAAAAATGTAGAATTACCAGCTGCATCTCTTAAATACGTCTCTTTGTCTCAAGTAGTCTCAAGTAGACTTTGGTAGTTTCATAAAAAAAGCTATCTTCGTATTTTTGATTACGTATTTGTTTTGTCACCTTTTTAGTGCTATCCGTTTTGATTTTTTTTTGTATTTGACCAGGTTTTGAAATACAATAATACAATATTGTTGTTGTTAAGTCATCACTAGTGCTTAAGTCGCTTTGTAATTACACTTGTAAGTAAAATCAAAATTAACCACGACTTCAGCGCCATTGTTGTATCCTGTGCGTAATTCTGAGAGTGGAGCTATGTTCAACCTTTAAATAACCTTTAAATGTTATCTCTATGAGCATAAAAAATTAAAGACAAAGTATTAGTAGACCGTATTTGTGAAGAAACTAGTATTGATACTGACTTTTTATTTCAATTTCTTGCTATTTTTGCATCCTGCTTCTGTAGTTCTAGTATAGCTTTAAAATCAAGAGACAACACATACGATTTACAATGAAACCATTAAAAAAGATGGTTTAAAATACGGAAAAAGGGATCGGACTAACGAAAGCCTGTAAAGGGGATAATTTTTGTTGTAAAATGACAAGTAGATTGAGCAGAACAAATTACCCAGAAATCCCCCGAATTCCACATGACGTAGTGACCCAACTGTACGTTCAATTGTGGAGATTTCTCCTTTGGATTTCCCCTTTTTTTTGTGCAAAGTTCATTATTGCATCTCATTACATCATAATGTTACGATGCTGATTATCCTAGAGTGCGTTTTAACCATGAACAATACTTGACTGCATTTGAACTTTTGTCAACTTCAAGAGTTTTACTCTCCGTGGTCTCTGCAACTCTAACTAGTATGCCTTTAACCTCTATTTAATTTTCCAGAACTCCTCTCACTGAGTAGAATTAGCACATAGTCATTTAAAGATGGTCTTGGTGATGAATTTTGAGGTGACGGAAATATGGATGATCTTACTAACGGATTTTGACTAAGCTTCCTTAAGTTACTTGAAAAGGACCCTATTTAAGTCCTGTCCTGTGGCAATTTTTGTGATTGGTATAAAAACTGTAAGGTACAAAAGGTATAAAATTGTTAATTACACTGGTTTCTTTGCCTGATGACGCTTCCCATATAGAGGAAATGGCTAAGCCGGTTAGTTGATAAGCCCATGGAATGGCCTTTAATTTCAAGCTAGTTTGATGTGTAATTATTGGAAAGGATTTAGAATCTAAAGCATCTTGCGTTCATGGGTAATTTTTAATCAGTGTAACAAAACATTCAATAATTTTTCGAAAGAATTTGCAAAATCTTCGTTCTTTTATTAGTAATGTGAGGTACCAGATTGCTTTCTCTGTCACTGATTAAGTATAAATGTATCTGTGCATCTAGTGTCGTTGAAGTTGATTATTTACACTACTGTTATTCCAGTCCGAGACCGGTTCGGAAGTCTTCGTTTTAATAACTTATGTCTAATCATGAAGTTATTGCATGTTTTTTGTTGTTGTTTTTTCCTGGAAACAACTTTTTGTGATTCTCCTTCTGTGAAATAGGCGTGGTCAACCCAAATCAGCATTACTCTGACCCTGGTACGTCTTCGAGTCCGTTTGCTTTAGAAGTCCCAGAAGAGGAAGAGTCATATAGCTCCTCTGATGATTATGACACAGGTTAGTAGTCTGGTTGTATTTCTAGTTAAAAGCAAAATTATAAAGGTAAATGAAATCATAAGGAGCAAAAACAAGCCAATAGCCGTAATTAAGTCATTGTTTCCTCTTTTCTTGTAAACTTGATTTTATAATTTCTATTCGTTTTTCCTAGTTCCTATATACACACTTAACACAAAATAAAAATATTGAAAAATGGGTAATTTTTGGGGCTAAAAACTGTATTAAAAAAAAAAGTATGAAGCAATAATACGATTCCGAATATACTAGCTTTACATCCAGAAGACAATATTTATAGATAAAAAAATGGCTTAGAAAACATATAAATAAAGGTAAAAAAACCCAAGAAAACTTAAGTCGAGACATAGTCGAATACGGACAATCATAAATATTTAGTATATCATAAATATTTTGACATATGTAATGTTATTTCATTAGTTGTTTGCTTCCAGTAAGTTTGAAGATAATCCAAAAATGTTTTAGTTCGTTTTTTATTCCGTCAAATATCATTATGACTTTCAATTTAAATATTAGATCAAGATGAGACCTGTGATGGGACCAGCTATGGTGCATCATCCCGTGAATCTGATTATGGAGCTTTAGAAGAAAGAACAGGCAAAGATGGATCCTCTTGTGGTGTAAGTCCTTTTCCCTTTCTTTTTATTATAGGTTTTTTTAGGTTATAGGTTATGGAGAATATACTGCTTCCGTAAAACTTAGTACATAATGTCTAAATATCTGCTCTATGTCGTGTTTCCACTTTCTTGGTCGAAATCATTTTCTTCTTCAGCTCTGATGGAAGAGTTACCACTGCTGATTTGTGAGGGTTCGTTCCTTCGTAATTCTTATGATACCTAGGTGATTTATACATTTATACACTTGTTATTTAGGTCATTATTTTTTTTTATTTCGGTAATAGTAACTTCTAAGTTGCAAACTCTCTTGGAAGTTAAACCTGTCTTGCTAGTATTGTATAAGCCCGCGGTAAGGGGCTTTGATGTACTTTTCACAAATCGAGTGGGGTGTTGACACCATAACTGTTAGTTTTCTCTTTAGTCGTTAAGTCTGTTTCTGAGTCATGTTTTGCATGTTTTAGCTATCCTTTTACTGCTACCTCGTCGGTAATGCCCTTGTCTTTCTTGGGGTGAAATCAGCTGAAGTTCATTAATAATTATAAAAAAAACCCTCATTGTTCAATGCACAGTGTACAGTGAAAAAAAATTTGCTTTGTTTTAGAATGCTCGAGTAGATAGTTGTTTGGAGTGCTTTTGCGGTCATAGTGTGATTCTAAAGCAAGTAACTACTGGATCACATTCTCGGGTATCTGGCTTTCTGTGCGTCTTCATAGTTGCAACACGGACGAATATTTTGTCTTTAGCGGACACATCACTTCCAACTGGTTTATTTATATCTTGATAGTCAATAGGTCCAAGTCAAGCATGTAACTGAAAATTTTAATTGCGGCCTTCCTCTTCCATTTGAGTCTGGTGTATGATGTCGAAGGGAGCTCCTGTACATTTTTCTTCCTTTTTGTTTCTTCGTTCCCTACGCATCGCTTAAACTACATTCTTGACCCACAATGGATGTTTTGCTTAATCTCTGGCCACTATGGCCCTAGATTAAGCAAACGTTAGATTGGGACTAACCTAGCTAACTCTAATGACGTACAGAGGCTAGGTTAAGTTCGACTAGATCATATTATAATACTCAGAGCCCAAGCAGTAAGCATTCACTAGATGCGATTAGAGAGTTGTCTGAATTTTAACCTATGACGGAGTCTCTATATCATATATTTGAGAAATTTCAATTGAATGTTGCGTATTTACTAGTTTCAGAGCCTATGCTGGAAGTTGGTTGGGATTGCAGTACTTGCGTGGACACTGTGGTTTTGCTTCCTGCTGATGAGAAAAATGTTGAATCTATAGATGCATTTAATGTCTTTAGACTTGGCGTGGAAATTCCTATTTCATGAGTTATGAAACTTCTTCTGAAATGCTGAAACCCATAATGGTTTAAATTCTAAATTGTGGTTTTTATGTTGCTGATGGACATAATGTTGGAATTTTTTTTTTAATCTATTGCTATTTTTAAAGCCAAGCATTAAAGCCTGAGAAAATTTGCCTGATTTTCGAAAAAGGTGGGAAATATCCCCTAAAATTCAAGGAATCTTGATGAAAATGACACCATCAGATTCTGTGTATCAGAGGAAATGGCTTCAAAAGTTTCAAGCTTCCATATAGAAAAATATGGAGTTTTGTATTTTTCACCGGAAGAAAGATCACGGATGCATGTTTATTTTTTTTATATCTTTTTTCAAGGGTGATCATATTGAAATAGTAATCCTAGAAGATCCAAAGAAGGTGTATTCGAACGGAAATTAAAAGTCCAAGTGTCCTTTTTAAGTGACCAAAAAGATTGGAAACCCATTTTTCCCTTCCACGCCCCTTTGTTCCTCAAATTTGTCCGATTAGAATTTTGAGTTTATCATTTTTTTTCAGCATAGTTGAAACATCCAATAACTGTGTCGCTAGGGGTAACGTGACCCCCCACAGGCCTTGGGGAAGGGATTTTAATTTATGAAATTTGCCCAATGTCTACTGATAGTATTTACTATTGGGAAGTATACATATATTTTTTTTTTGGGGGGG
>NC_088868.1:19785495-19851364 GCF_032884065.1 Artemia franciscana
GGTGTAAAGAGAGAGTCTTTGAATAGATTGGGATGGAGGAGGAGCGTGCGTAGCTGTGTTGGCCTCAGGCAGCTTGATGCTGTGATGAGTTGTTAGTAGTAGTAGTAGTAGCAGAAATGTAGCTTTTACATTAAACTGAAAAACAGGTTATCCGGATTGAGAATATAACGCTGTATTGGCTATCTGGCAATCACTTACAATATGGCATTTAGCTCTTCTGAATGGCACATTTATGCTTATTGTTTAATATTAATTAACATAATATAAGTGTTATGTTTGTTAATTTACTTATGTTATGTTATGTCATGTTATGTTAATAGCTTAACATAAGTGTTTTTTTAATATTAATTAAAAAACACTTTCAGAAACAAGAAGTTTTTTTAAAGGCCATATTAAACTTGAGATCAGCAGCAATAAAAATCTACAATAGTTTAAACTCAAAACAACCAGAAATGACTATTAAAGAATAAATGAAACCCAAAACAAACAGAAATAAAATGAACCATCATAGTAAATAAACGCACAACATATACTAATATAAATGAATAGGTAAATAGTAAAATGAGTGAAACTTAAATTGGATATGTAAATAAAGTAAAAAAAAAAAATTCTTTACTATTAAAGAATAAATAATAATAAATAACTTGACCACCCCTTAACATTAAAACCTTATATAATTTCTTAGACCACACTGCTTTTCCATTTTCGAAAAATAGATTGAAGAAAAAACGGGTTTAATTTCTATAAAGCAGTGAACAAAAATAAAATATATAAGCTACCCTTTAACTAAAAAAAATAAAAATACTCCAAATATTCCAGCCCCACGTCCGGGAGCCTTTCTCAGCGGACAAAAAAAATTACAAACCGACAATTTAAGACTTTTTTTTAAGACATCATAAATAAAATGCCACGACAAATAAAACACCACAAAAAATATAAACAATAAAATAAATAAGAAACAAGCTCACATTATAAAACAAAACTCTTGCACTGACGGTAATAACTTTAGAATAAAACTAAAGTAATCGTATATAATGAAACTTTCCTCTGCCACATTCGGTGTATAAATGGGAATATATAAAACAAAACTCCTGCATGGACGGTAGTAACTTTAGAATAAAACTAAAGCAATTGTATATAATGAAACTTTCCTCTGCCATTTCCACTTTATACACCAAATGTGGCAGAGGAAAGTTTCATTATATACAATTGCTTATCCACATTCTTATGGCAAAATTTGAGACATGGGCTCTAAACTATTTTTAAACAAATAAATAATTGTCAATTTTGTAAAAAACATATAACCTTTTTTAAACTGGCAACAGAACAAATGTCCAATAAGCTTATGGCTAAAATTTATATATATTTTTAAGACAAGATAACCTATATAACTACAGAAAAACTGTGTAAATCAGGCTATTAGCTTACGAAATTCCAATTTTTTACTCATACAATCTATGCTAAGAATATTGCATAGTACCCACAGAATGGAAAAATACAGTAATAACTTTAGTTTTATAAATAGGAGTAAAAATAAAGAGGAATAACTGAACGACTAATTTATACTTGCCTGCAATAGCATACAGAATCAAGAGCTAATTAGTATATTCTCCCTGGGGGCTAACCACCATCAAGAGCTGTCGAGAATTTGTGGTTTGACTGTGACACTTGAATGAATGAGACAGTGAAATTTTATGTCCCTTTTGTTGCCGAGCTTGTTAATCAAAGAAGGTGCCACCACACACAGGGAACTCTCAAAGAAGCTAAATAACCCAAATGATAATTCCTTTAATGGATTTTTAGTGTTTTCCTAGCAGGTATATTATTCAAATTTTGGAGACTGCCCTTTCGTGACCTTTAAATGGAAAATTAAATAAAAAAAACTAGTTTTTTTTAACTGAAAGTAAGGAGCGACATTAAAACTTAAAACGAACAGAAATTACTCCGTATATGAAATGGGTTTTCCCCTCCTCAACGCCTCGCTCTTTACGCTAAAGTTTTTAATTGTTTTAAAAATTAGAATTGTGGCAAAGAGTCAAACTTTAGCGTAAAGAGCGAGGGATTGCAGAGGGGAAAACCCATTTCATATACGGAGTAATTTCTGTTCGTTTTAAGTTTTAATGTCGCTCCTTACTTTCAGTTAGAAAAACTAGTTTTTTTATATTTAATTTCTGAACGTTTTTGAATTAATGCATGTTTGATTTTGGCTCTCCGCACATAAATTATTAAAATGAAATTTGCATACTAATTCTTTTTTTGGCTAAATGGCTTTCTCTTAATTTTGATCAGACGATTTTGAGAAATAAGGGGGGGGGAAGGAGGCGTAGTTGCCCTCCAATTTTTCGGTTACTTAAAAAGGAAACTAGAACTTTTAATTTTTAACAAATGTTTTTATTAGTAAAAAATGAAATTCCACATTTATGTAGATAGGAGCTTGAAATTTTTGCTATAGAGTTATCTGATACGCTGAATGCGATGACGTGATTTTGTTAAGATTCTATGACTCTTAGGGGATGTTTCCCTCTATTTTCCAAAATAAGGTAAATTTTCTCAGGCTCGTAACTTTTGATGACAAAGGTTAAATTTGATGAAACTTATATATTTGAAATCAGCATGAAAATCCGATTCTTTTGATGTATCTTTCAGCATCAAAATTCCGATTATTAGAGTTTCGTTTACTATTGAGCCGGGTCGCTCCTTACTACAGTTCGTTACCACGAACTGTTTGATTCTGCTCCATTTAATTGGGAAGATTCACACTTTCTGATGATTTAAGTTGCATTACAACTGAGTATATCTGTCTCCAGCAGAAAACAGTACAAGTCAAATGATTCCTCTAAGCTTTTTGAGAAATAGATGTCAGTATTTAGTTTTGCGTAATTTTTTTTGTATCTATCATCCTAGTTCTACAAGCTATGGCAAGACATCCTAATCAATTCTAAACAGTTAGACTAAACAAATTGAAAAAGTTTTTAATAGAGAAAATAAGTTGATCCTCTCAGGTGCCGTATTTTCTAAAGATTGGTAACAGAAGTAGAAGAAATAGTGAAGCCAAGCTAACACTATACTCTTTACCCAAGCTAGCTAGTGATTACAGACGGCACATAATAACTGAGTAATATGAACGCATATGACCTATTGGTCGAACGCGTCAAACCCCAAACAACAACAACAAATATACTTATTTGTAAAGAAAGTGTATGTGGAGGGGCTAGGAACCACTTCTTACACGTACAACTTAAAAACACATAGATTGTGCTCCAAGCTACAAAAACAATTACAGAGTATTTGGTGCATTAGACTTTCTGGTATTAAGGTTTACAGCATTCTTAAGATTTGATTGTTGCAAGACAACAGTGAAAACTTGAGGATTTTGATGAAATGAAGAGGTGCAATGCAAAAGTTGTGTCAGACTTGGAGGGGTAAGATTTGTGGAGACACTAGTTTGCGGCATTGGCTATTTTTGCAATGTAAATAATGGCTGTATTGTAATCAAGAACTAGATGATGAAATAGTCATTTAGCTTGGGTTTTTTGATGGATATCCTTCCAGACCTCCTTAGGCATAATATTCATCATCATCAGTTAACTTCATACCTTATTTCCAGTCTATTTTTCTTGCATGATTTTTGAGCTTGATAGGTTACATAGTAATCTAGCATGTCTTTCCATTGATTTCATCCCTAGAATATTTTTTCCCATACTCTGCACCACTCTTGTCAGTTTCACTATATTTGTAATAAAGGGCGGGGGTTTCAGGACTTTATTTCCATTGACACGAAACTTGAAAAGCAGAGATAATACAAACACACGACAAGGAGTGGGTAGACGATTTTTCGAAATGATTGGCTTCAAGGATTATATGATATTTCGGTAAATTTAGGTGCAAATTTCCCCCATTTTCAAAAATTATCTAACCATTCACGAGGGCCTGGACTGTATGGCCATGAGCATTGATAATTAAATTGTAGAGCTCCAGCTTCTTATATGGATCTATCTTTCAGATATCAATGTTACTGGGAAAGTTAAATGGTTCAATGTAAAACATGGATATGGATTCATACAGAGAGACGACACAGGGGAAGATATTTTTGTACATCGTGTAAGTGCTACATTTTGTCCCCTTCCTTTTATTTGTACCCAGTATAATTTAGTATAGTGGTTTCTTATGAATTTTTTCTTGCAGGGGTGCCAATTCATAAAGACGTTGGAGGGATGGTGGCAAAATGTATTTTCCAAAATTGCGAAGGGGGTTAATTTTGGTGTTTTCAACTTTTTCAATGAAAATACCAAGAATTAAGTGTTATTAAAAAGAAATCCAATTTTTTTCAGCCTTCTAGGCCAAAAGAGGACGGAAGATCCTCCAGATTAGGCTTGGATGAGTTCACAAAGAAAAGGCTAAAATTTTCAAGGAATTCATTTCAGATGGCCACAGCAGAAGCTTTAGATGTAGGGTTTGATGAAAAATAAGTATTGGAAAGTGGTGTGGTTCTTGGTAGAGTTTATGTAATCAAACAGCTTGTGGTAACGAACTGTAAGTAAAGAGTGAATCGGCCCAATAGTAACACAAATTCTAAATAAAAACGATGAAAATCAATAAACAAACAAAGGCAGAAATCTCAATGAAGAAACAAAAAAAAATGGGACTACGGCCTGTAGAAAGAAAATATAAAAACCAAAAACGACCCAGATATTCGCCTGTATGAAAACGAGGTGTCTTCAACGCTTATGAAGCAAAGGTCAAAAATAGCCTAAGAACAAATAAAAACCAAAAACCAAGTAATAAAAACAACCAATATTAATATCTACGATTGTTGCAACTGATCCACATAGGTTAGAGAAGCTACAAGTTACTTCGATGAGAACACCAAAGCAACTGCTTGAAGTTTTTAACTTGAGTTGCTTTGGTGTTCTCATCAAAGCATTAGCTTCTGTGACCCATGTGGATCAGCTGTGATATTGTAGGTATTAATATTGGTTGTTTTTATTCCTTGGTTTGGCTTTTATTTGTTTTTAGGTTATTTTAGTTTTTATCTTTGTTTAATAAGCGTTAAAGACGCCTCGTTTTCATACCGGCGAAATATTCGCGTCGTCTTGATTCTTATTTTTTCGTTCTACTGGCCGTAATCCCGTTTGTCTGTTTCTTCATTGAGATTTCTCTCTTTGTTTGTTCTTTGACATGGGTTGCCAGTTCGGCTTCAGATCTTTCATTTGAATTAATGGTTCAGAAAAATTGGTTTTTTACGCTAATTCCAAATATGTAAGATTCATCAAGTTTAATGTGCTCATTAAAAGCTACAAGCCCGGGAAAGTGTTTCTGATTTTCCAAAACGGGAGGAAATATCCCAAAAAATTCAATCGATCTTAATAAAAATTGCACTATCGGATTCCACATGTCAGAGAACTGTACTGTAGAAGTAAGAACGTATCCAGGATTTTTATGGCACTTGGTATTAATCAAGTGACATATAGCAATCGCATATTCTGTCGGTCTGTCAGTCTGTCTGTCTGTCTGTCCCGGTTTTGCTAGTTTAGGCATTTCCAGATAAGCTAGGACAATGAAATTTGGCAGGCGTATCAGGGACCAGACCAGATTAAATTAGAAATAGTCGTTTCTCCGATTCGACCATCTGGGAGGGAGTGGGGGGACGGTTAATTCGGAAAAAACTAGAAAAAATGAAGTATTTTTAGCTTATGAACAGGTGTTCGGATCTTAATGAAATTTAATATTCAGATTGATATTGTGTCTCAGAGCTCTTATTTTAAATCCTGACCGCATCTGGTGACATTGGGGAGAGTTGTGGGGGACCTAAAATCTTAGAAAACGCTTAGAGTGGAGGGATCGTGATGAAACTTGGTGAGTAAAATCAACGCAAGTCCTAGATTCGTGATTGACATAACCGGAACGGATCTGATCTCTTTGGGGGAGTTGGGGGAGGGTTTATGGAAAAATTGGAAAAATGATGTATTTTTAACTTACGAAGCAGTGATCGGATATTAATGAAATTTCTTATCTAGAAGGAACTTGTAACTCAAATCTCTTATTTTGAATCCCGACCGGATCCAGTGTCATTGGGGGGGGGGAATCTTGGAAAACGCTTAAAGCGGAATGATGAGCATGAAACTTGGTGGGAAGAATAAGGACAAGTCCAAGATACGTGAATGACATAACCGGACCGGATCCGCTCTCTTTGGAGGAGCTGGGGGAGGAGTAATTCGGAAAAATTAGAAAAAATGAGGTATTTTCAACTTACGAAGAGGGAATCAGATCTTGATGAAATTTGGTATTTAGAAGGATCTTGTGCTTTTGAGCTATCATTTTAAATCCCAACCAGATCCAGTGGTATTGGGGGAGTTGAAGGGAGAAACTGTAAATATTGAAAAACTTGAAAATTGAGGTATCTTTATCTTACGAATGGGTGATCGGATCTTACTGAAACTTAATATGTAGAAAAATCTTACGTCTCAGATGCTCCATTTTCAATTTGAATCAGACCCGGGGACATAGGGAGTTGGAAAGGGGAAACAGAAATCTTGGAAACCAGAAATCTTGGAAAACGCTTAGAGTGAAGTGATCGGGATAAAACTTGATTGGAAGAATAAGCCCAAGTTCTAGCTACGTCATTGACATAACTGGAACGGATCCGCTCTCTTTGGGGGAGTTGGGGGGGATTTCCAGTTCTTTGGCGAGTTCGGTGCTTCTGGACGTCCTAGGATGATGAAAATTGGTAAGCGTGTCAGGGACATGCACAAATTGACTTAATAACAGTCGTTTCTCGATTTGACCATCTTGGGGGCTGGTGAGAGAAAAAAAAATAGAGGTATTTTTAACGTATTTTAACGAATGGGTGGTCGAATTTTAATGAAATTTGGTATTTAGAAGGACCTTGTGTCTCAGAGCTCTTATTTTGAATCCCGACCGTATCCGGCGATATTGGGGGAGTTGGAGGGGGAAACGGGAAATCGTGGAAAACGCTTAGAGTGGAGAGATCGGGATGGAACTTGGTGGGAAGAATAACCACAAGTCTTAGATACGTGATTGACATAATTGGACTGAATCTGCTCTCTTTGGGGGAGTTGGGGGGGGGGGGGTCCAGTGCTTTGGTGAGTTTGGTGCTTCTGGACGTGCTATGGAGGTGGGGGGGGGGGGGGTGTTAATTCAGAAAAATGAGAAAAATTGAGGTATTTTTAACTTAAGAACGGGTGACCGGATCTTAATGAAATTTGATATTTGAAGGAACTCATGTCTCAGAGGTCTTATTTTGAATTTCGAACAGATCTGGTGACATTAGGGGGAGTCGGAGGGGGAAACCGGAAATCTTGGAAAACGCTTAGAGTGGAGACATCAGGATGAAACTTGGTGGGTAGAATAAGCAAATGTTGTAGATACGTGATTGACGTAACTGGACTGGATCCGCTCTCTTTGGGGGAGTTGGGGGGTCCAGTGCTTTGGTGAGTTCGGTGCTTCTGGACGTGCTAGGACGACGTCGATTGGTAGGCATGTCAGGGACCTGCACTAATTGATTTGATAAAGTTGTTTTCCCTGATTTGACCATTTGGGGGGCTGAAGGGAGAGGAAAAATTTGAAAAAATGAGGTATTTTTAATTTACGAGTGGGTGATTGGATCTTAATGGATTTTGATATTTAGAAGGACCTCGTGTCTCAGAGCTCTTATTTTAAATCCCGACCGGCATTAAGCCTCTGATTTTCTTTTTAAATCAATCTGTTGATTCTTATAGTTTTGCTAGAGCTCATTTCACATGAGCTCTTGGCTCTTCCGACCTCGTCACAAGTGCCATACGAGCTCCTAGCTCTTGTTTCTGAAAAAGGGGCAAGAAAATTTTAAAATCGTATCAAAAATTTTTTATATTCATTTTTTTACGTTTTTACGAGTCGGGCAAATGTTCCAGGGAGGGGGGGGGGGCTCAAATCCCCCTTACCATTGGATACGGTATTTTGTAGAAGTCTCAAGCTCCTATCTGCAAAAAATGTGGAATTTTGTATTTTTTTGCCAGAAGAAAGATCACGGATGCATGTTTTTTTTTTTCAGGGGTGATCGTATCAAAACAATTGTTCTTGAGGATTTGTAGAGGGCTCCTCCGAATAGAAATTTAATGTTCTAGTGTTCTTTTGGAGTGGTTAAATGGGATTGGGTTGGAGTAAGATGTGACTTTTCAAAAAGAAAAAAAAATTTGTTATTTTTTTATCGTGTATTATTATCTATATGACGAGGCTAGGCGTTTACAATTTTTCAGGTCTAAACAAATTTCACTATCTTAAGTAAATTCCCTGTTGTTTTACACTTTCTAACATTGGCATATAAGGGCTTAAACCTCTAAAATGGGGTTCGTTGATTGTTCTGTAGTTAAGGAGGGAGGGACTTGCCTCAAATGGTGCATTTTAACGACAAAACATCCCAAGTCTTATTGAGCCTTTAGATAAATAAAGAATTAGTTCTAAGGGATAGACGAGGGATGGGTGGAGGTAGAAATTGGTATATAAACCCCTGGCCTGTATTTTTTGGTGGGGGGGGAGGAGGTACAAAAATAAAATTAAAACGCATCAAAAATGTGAAATTGATTTTTAATTCCTCTTGATTTCTGGGAACATTTCTGGTCTACCCTGTTAATATGAAAGGAGAGAGTAAAATTTAACCCCAAATTGAGAACAATTGCTCATACCATAAATATTCCTGTAAATCAAGTGATTAGATATCAGTTTTTTTCCACCCACCCACTCTCTCCCCCCCCCAAAAAAAAACAACTCATTCTCATTCACCACCTCAAAACTGATTCACCCCCGATCCCAGTCCCCTGCGTTTAGCAGGGTCATTCAATCGGACGGAAATTCGAAGTCACAACTTTCATAGGATTTTTTAAAGGATTGGGGCTGTGACTCGGTTGGGGTGGAAAATCTTATTATATGCAGTCCTTAGCGTAGTTTCCATTGATGTTAGGTTAGAGGCAAGTTTCGAGTAAGCTGCTGCAAGGATCACCGTGACTTCCATTGGAAAGAAGATCACAAAAGTGGGCAGGTCGACTTGTTCATTGTCGTATTTTCGTCAAAATTCAAGCATATCATTTATATGCCTAGGTGAGGCCAGATCACATTTCGTCCTCTTGATGTTTTGTTAAAAGAGGCAGAAAACCACTTTTCAGCTTTTGCAATCTTTATATCATTTGCATAAAAAAAGCCAATGTTATATTTACCAAGACTCTTTGAGTATCTTAGTGAGATTCTCACTCTTTGAGCAAGAATCAAAATACACTCTTTAAGGCATCTGCCTCCCCCCATCTTCAAAATGACTGACCGCCCCTCCTTCAAAATAGCCGATACATACTTACACATCATTGTATATAATTTTAGGAAACATTAAGCAAATTAGATGAATTAAAAAGGGTGCTGCTGCCAAGCAGCACCCTTATTTAGGACTATTCTAAATGCAGGGAGATGAGAGATTATTTCCTAGCCCACTTCCCCCTACCAGAGGAGGGGCAGTACCATTCCTGTAACGCGGAAGTTTTTGTTTCTTTGATTCCAGAAATTTAAACAACGTGTTATGATTAGTAAAAAAGATGACTGTATTAATTGCGAAAGGGGCGGAATTATTTCAAGAATCAACAATGGATGGAAAACGGAAAAAATTGAGAAAGGTTCAACAATATTCCTTATTATTCATTGGTTTACGAAACAACTTTCTTTTTTTGTTGATAACATGAAATTACTTGTATTTCTTTTAGAAAATAGTGGAAGATGTATATTCATCAATAATGCATTTGTTGTAGCGGAAATAGTTTTTAGAAAAGTTCTGGTTAACATTTGAATTTTATGAATTTGAGGCTTAGGGATTAACAACCTTTGCGAATTAAGAAATGAAATAAATAGAAAAAATGTAATATTATAGATATTATGTCATATTTGTAAAAAGAAAATCATATCTAGATATGATCCAGCTAAACGAGATCAGAAAGGAGATTGGCTCATGCTGAACTCAACTAAAAAATGTATGTAACTTTATATGATCAATATCAGGGACCCCCCCCCCCTTATCTACCTTATCTACACATTAGTTACAAAGATGAGTCTATCCACAAATTACTTAAAGAGTATAATTTAAATTTTAGACGAATATACTAATTGTTCAATTGTGTTTTTATGATACTTTCCCATCTAGACTGCAATTTTGCGTAACAACCCACGAAAAGCAGTCCCATCTGTTGGCGATGGTGAATTCGTTGAATTTGACGTAGTGATTGGTGATCAGGGTACAGAGGCATTCAATGTTACTGGGCCTGGTGGAGTGCCAGTAATAGGATCTACATATGCTGCTGATAAACGTGGAAGAGGACCCCAGCAAAGGAGACGAGACAGTAAACACAATTTAATAAAATCATGCTTGCTTATTTTTTTAAGTTAACTATCATTATGTTTTGTATGTGGTAAATAAAGCAAAATCTTAGTTCTTTTAAAGCTAACATATTCAGCAGGGCTGTGCTGTCTAGATAGGTTGTGCTTAACTTTAAAGAAATGTTGAAGCTGTTTCTTCTTTGTCAAATATACGTTGTCTTTGATTTTAAGTTACCATTTGCCATTATTTGCAATGGATTGGATTTTATTCTTACTAGTCAAAAATGTAGAATTACCAGCTGCATCTCTTAAATACGTCTCTTTGTCTCAAGTAGTCTCAAGTAGACTTTGGTAGTTTCATAAAAAAAGCTATCTTCGTATTTTTGATTACATATTTGTTTTGTCACCTTTTTAGTGCTATCCGTTTTGATTTTTTTTTGTATTTGACCAGGTTTTGAAATACAATAATACAATATTGTTGTTGTTAAGTCATCACTAGTGCTTAAGTCGCTTTGTAATTACACTTGTAAGTAAAATCAAAATTAACCACGACTTCAGCGCCATTGTTGTATCCTGTGCGTAATTCTGAGAGTGGAGCTATGTTCAACCTTTAAATAACCTTTAAATGTTATCTCTATGAGCATAAAAAATTAAAGACAAAGTATTAGTAGACCGTATTTGTGAAGAAACTAGTATTGATACTGACTTTTTATTTCAATTTCTTGCTATTTTTGCATCCTGCTTCTGTAGTTCTAGTATAGCTTTAAAATCAAGAGACAACACATACGATTTACAATGAAACCATTAAAAAAGATGGTTTAAAATACGGAAAAAGGGATCGGACTAACGAAAGCCTGTAAAGGGGATAATTTTTGTTGTAAAATGACAAGTAGATTGAGCAGAACAAATTACCCAGAAATCCCCCGAATTCCACATGACGTAGTGACCCAACTGTACGTTCAATTGTGGAGATTTCTCCTTTGGATTTCCCCTTTTTTTGTGCAAAGTTCATTATTGCATCTCATTACATCATAATGTTACGATGCTGATTATCCTAGAGTGCGTTTTAACCATGAACAATACTTGACTGCATTTGAACTTTTGTCAACTTCAAGAGTTTTACTCTCCGTGGTCTCTGCAACTCTAACTAATATGCCTTTAACCTCTATTTAATTTTCCAGAACTCCTCTCACTGAGTAGAATTAGCACATAGTCATTTAAAGATGGTCTTGGTGATGAATTTTGAGGTGACGGAAATATGGATGATCTTACTAACGGATTTTGACTAAGCTTCCTTAAGTTACTTGAAAAGGACCCTATTTAAGTCCTGTCCTGTGGCAATTTTTGTGATTGGTATAAAAACTGTAAGGTACAAAAGGTATAAAATTGTTAATTACACTGGTTTCTTTGCCTGATGACGCTTCCCATATAGAGGAAATGGCTAAGCCGGTTAGTTGATAAGCCCATGGAATGGCCTTTAATTTCAAGCTAGTTTGATGTGTAATTATTGGAAAGGATTTAGAATCTAAAGCATCTTGCGTTCATGGGTAATTTTTAATCAGTGTAACAAAACATTCAATAATTTTTCGAAAGAATTTGCAAAATCTTCGTTCTTTTATTAGTAATGTGAGGTACCAGATTGCTTTCTCTGTCACTGATTAAGTATAAATGTATCTGTGCATCTAGTGTCGTTGAAGTTGATTATTTACACTACTGTTATTCCAGTCCGAGACCGGTTTGGAAGTCTTCGTTTTAATAACTTATGTCTAATCATGAAGTTATTGCATGTTTTTTGTTGTTGTTTTTTCCTGGAAACAACTTTTTGTGATTCTCCTTCTGTGAAATAGGCGTGGTCAACCCAAATCAGCATTACTCTGACCCTGGTACGTCTTCGAGTCCGTTTGCTTTAGAAGTCCCAGAAGAGGAAGAGTCATATAGCTCCTCTGATGATTATGACACAGGTTAGTAGTCTGGTTGTATTTCTAGTTAAAAGCAAAATTATAAAGGTAAATGAAATCATAAGGAGCAAAAACAAGCCAATAGCCGTAATTAAGTCATTGTTTCCTCTTTTCTTGTAAACTTGATTTTATAATTTCTATTCGTTTTTCCTAGTTCCTATATACACACTTAACACAAAATAAAAATAATGAAAAATGGGTAATTTTTGGGGCTAAAAACTGTATTAAAAAAAAAAAGTATGAAGCAATAATACGATTCCGAATATACTAGCTTTACATCCAGAAGACAATATTTATAGATAAAAAAATGGCTTAGAAAACATATAAATAAAGGTGAAAAAAACGCAAGAAAACTTAAGTCGAGACATAGTCGAATACGGACAATCATAAATATTTAGTATATCATAAATATTTTGACATATGTAATGTTATTTCATTAGTTGTTTGCTTCCAGTAAGTTTGAAGATAATCCAAAAATGTTTTAGTTCGTTTTTTATTCCGTCAAATATCATTATGATTTTTAATTTAAATATTAGATCAAGATGAGACCTGTGATGGGACCAGCTATGGTGCATCATCCCGTGAATCTGATTATGGAGCTTTAGAAGAAAGAACAGGCAAAGATGGATCCTCTTGTGGTGTAAGTCCTTTTCCCTTTCTTTTTATTATAGGTTTTTTTAGGTTATAGGTTATGGAGAATATACTGCTTCCGTAAAACTTAGTACATAATGTCTAAATATCTGCTCTATGTCGTGTTTCCACTTTCTTGGTCGAAATCATTTTCTTCTTCAGCTCTGATGGAAGAGTTACCACTGCTGATTTGTGAGGGTTCGTTCCTTCGTAATTCTTATGATACCTAGGTGATTTATACATTTATACACTTGTTATTTAGGTCATTATTTTTTTTTATTTCGGTAATAGTAACTTCTAAGTTGCAAACTCTCTTGGAAGTTAAACCTGTCTTGCTAGTATTGTATAAGCCCGCGGTAAGGGGCTTTGATGTACTTTTCACAAATCGAGTGGGGTGTTGACACCATAACTGTTAGTTTTCTCTTTAGTCGTTAAGTCTGTTTCTGAGTCATGTTTTGCATGTTTTAGCTATCCTTTTACTGCTACCTCGTCGGTAATGCCCTTGTCTTTCTTGGGGTGAAATCAGCTGAAGTTCATTAATAATTATAAAAAAAACCCTCATTGTTCAATGCACAGTGTACAGTGAAAAAAAATTTGCTTTGTTTTAGAATGCTCGAGTAGATAGTTGTTTGGAGTGCTTTTGCGGTCATAGTGTGATTCTAAAGCAAGTAACTACTGGATCACATTCTCGGGTATCTGGCTTTCTGTGCGTCTTCATAGTTGCAACACGGACGAATATTTTGTCTTTAGCGGACACATCACTTCCAACTGGTTTATTTATATCTTGATAGTCAATAGGTCCAAGTCAAGCATGTAACTGAAAATTTTAATTGCGGCCTTCCTCTTCCATTTGAGTCTGGTGTATGATGTCGAAGGGAGCTCCTGTACATTTTTCTTCCTTTTTGTTTCTTCGTTCCCTACGCATCGCTTAAACTACATTCTTGACCCACAATGGATGTTTTGCTTAATCTCTGGCCACTATGGCCCTAGATTAAGCAAACGTTAGATTGGGACTAACCTAGCTAACTCTAATGACGTACAGAGGCTAGGTTAAGTTCGACTAGATCATATTATAATACTCAGAGCCCAAGCAGTAAGCATTCACTAGATGCGATTAGAGAGTTGTCTGAATTTTAACCTATGACGGAGTCTCTATATCATATATTTGAGAAATTTCAATTGAATGTTGCGTATTTACTAGTTTCAGAGCCTATGCTGGAAGTTGGTTGGGATTGCAGTACTTGCGTGGACACTGTGGTTTTGCTTCCTGCTGATGAGAAAAATGTTGAATCTATAGATGCATTTAATGTCTTTAGACTTGGCGTGGAAATTCCTATTTCATGAGTTATGAAACTTCTTCTGAAATGCTGAAACCCATAATGGTTTAAATTCTAAATTGTGGTTTTTATGTTGCTGATGGACATAATGTTGGAAATTTTTTTTTTCAATCTATTGCTATTTTTAAAGCCAAGCATTAAAGCCTGAGAAAATTTGCCTGATTTTCGAAAAAGGTGGGAAATATCCCCTAAAATTCAAGGAATCTTGATGAAAATGACACCATCAGATTCTGTGTATCAGAGGAAATGGCTTCAAAAGTTTCAAGCTTCCATATAGAAAAATATGGAGTTTTGTATTTTTCACCGGAAGAAAGATCACGGATGCATGTTTATTTTTTTTATATCTTTTTTCAAGGGTGATCGTATTGAAATAGTAATCCTAGAAGATCCAAAGAAGGTGTATTCGAACGGAAATTAAAAGTCCAAGTGTCCTTTTTAAGTGACCAAAAAGATTGGAAACCCATTTTTCCCTTCCACGCCCCTTTGTTCCTCAAATTTGTCCGATTAGAATTTTGAGTTTATCATTTTTTTTCAGCATAGTTGAAACATCCAATAACTGTGTCGCTAGTGGTAACGTGACCCCCCGCAGGCCTTGGGGAGGGGATTTTAATTTATGAAATTTGCCCAATGTCTACTGATAGTATTTACTATTGGAAAGTATACGTATATTTTTTTTGGGGGGGAAAGGGATTTTGTTCTTGAGGTGGGTTTTCATAGGGAGAATTTTCCGTGGGCTAACTTCCCAGGGAAATTTTATACTGCGGGGATTTGATAGAATTCCTATACGAAATTCTTTTTATTTTTCTTAATTTCTCTTTGCTAGCTCAATTTTGCATGTTGAAATGTTCTGAGGGAAATATCCGGAGGCTATTTACATTGTTTTTGGATTTCCGGGGAAATATTTAAATGAAAGGGGAAATTTCTGGAATGATCGGCAAACGGTTCGAAATTATAGTATTTTTAAATAAAAGTATGGTAAGGACAATTCTTCAGGCTGAATCGTCCGCAAGAAATTTTATGGCGCGGGGGGGATTTGTGAGTATGGCATTGTCCAGAAGCTATTTTACATGGATATTGCCCTGAGGGAATTTTACGGGAGGTGGGTGTATTTTATGTGATAGGAACTTATTACGGAGAAGTTCCCACGAGGGGAAGAATTTTTTTTATGAAGGGTGAGCCAGATTCACTGGCATTATTTGAAAAACGATCAGAAATTAAATTTTTTTTAAAGTTTTTTCAACTGAAAGTAAGGAGCAACGCTAAAACTCAAAACGAACAGAATTTTTTGCTCGCTCCTCAATATATCACTCTTCACGCTAAAATTGGAATTTTTTTCCAATTCTTTAAGAACTACTCTTGAAACACATGATTATAATAATAAGCTTTTTTAAAGGTTCTAAAAAGAACTTTAGTTTAAAGAGCAAGTAGTATTAAGTTCATAGTATATTAAGTTCGAGTAGTATAAGTTCATAGTAATAGTATTAAGCGAGTAATATCCTTAAGTGCCATGTGACACTAAAACGATACTTTTGGCTCCACTTTTTAAGTGGAAAAGCTTGGAAGCGTTAAACAGTAACATTGTAAAATCTATGGCCCAAAACCCTTGACTGGAGGTTTACAAAAAAGAACCTTCTGTATACTCCCCTCCCAGTCCCCTTAGTGAGTTTCATTAGTCCGTTGCGACAATTCGCTATGAACTCTTTGTCTTTAACACGTTCAGTCGACGTTGAGGCTCGCAAAATGATTTTTAAGATATTGAATGGTTTTAAGAGGAAGAAATCCATCGAATAACAAATAATTGGATTTCGATAGCTTCATCAAATATAGCTTGATGCTCTCACCCTTTACAATAGAAACTTTAGTTAATTCAATGTTTTATAATAGCCAATTACAAATGTATTAGCTGAATAGGGCACAATAACTAAGCTTTTCGTGATGACGTGCCATAGTCCCTGGCTTTAATTTACGCAATTATGGTCCTAATTAATCAATAGATTAATTCTATTATCAATATAATTCTATTATTATCAATAGAATAATAGTGATTATTTTTTAATCACGATTTTTTACCTTATATATGATTGTATGATTATCTTTCTAATAATCCACTCTTTTTTGTAAATGTGATGCACTTATTTTTTAAACTTGTCAAGCATTTTCGTTTAAATGGAAAGGAAGGTCATCCATCTTCATGGTATGCAACTACATTCCTAATACCCCAACCCCTTGCCACTTAGGAGCTGGAAAAGGGTAGGTATATGGTTCTGGAACCACTCAAAGTTGTATAGTCAAAGAAGAATTACTTATTATTATATTTACTTATTCATATGATTCACTAATTTTTACTATTCAATATGCATTAAATATATGTTTATATTTCTATGTTTGTATTTCTTTTTTCTGTGACATTTTACTAGTTGTCAGGGTACTTTCCAACTTTTTCTTGATTATTGCTATTCCGCACCTGTATGTCTGAAGTCTTTTTGGTCAAAAAACAGGTAGAAAAGTCTTTTTGGTCAAAGGTAGAAAAGGTCAAAGAAATTGGCTTCTGCTGTTGCATTGAAAAAATAAGAGCAATAAACTATATGTAATTAGTTTATTAGGTATAAATTTTGTTTACTTTTATTCATGTCTTTTAGTTTTACTGTCGATGATGAACACTGTATATGTGTTCGAAATATCCAGTTCATCCCTATTTTGAGCTGTTTTACTTTCGAAACGGGCAAAGATCATTTAGAAGAAAAACAAAGTTTTTCTGAGGGAAGTAAAGAGCGAAGTTGAAACTTAAAATGAACTACAATTATTGCTTCGCAGTCTATATAACGTTTTTCAACTAAACTAGTACAAATAAACCAACTAATTACATTTGTTCAGTAAAAGCAAACCGATTATGGACGCTCTACAGCATTAAAAAAATAATAATAATAAAAGGTTTGTAGAGAAGTTCGAAGGAAAGCCATCTCAATAGTATTAGGAGTATAGACTAGCTTTAGAATTTGTATCATAACTTGAAATTCTCTCTTGTACAGAGATTAATAACCTAATTTCCAGAGTTCATATTATGGCTTATCTGATCTTCATTTTGTGTAATACTAAAGCGTATTTTTTCCAATATAGAATTGCATATTACCCACTATTGTTGTTATAGCTGGTGAAACCAGAATGTTACCTCATAAATCAATCCATCATAATTAATGTTAAACCTCATTAACCTCATAATTAATGTTAAACCTCAATTAACATTAATGTTACCTCATAAATCAATCCATTATTTCTGTGTGCTGTTCAATGTCTTAACGGTTAAAGATTTTTTTTATGCTTAAGTATTAAGATAATTTTAATTGTATACTGAAAGTTACTGATATCATAGCTGGTGTGTGACTATAAAAAGCTTTATAGGTTAGTTTGTTGGTCAGGATACGTACTCACTTTTGACTCCTAAATCGATATTCTTGTTATTTTTTCCTCGACTTTTGTATCTTCAGTACAGCGCTAGTTTTCTATAATCCTACAAACATAGGGAAATATAATCAGTTGACTAATTTGTACTAGTTTTGTTGATATAGATTAGATAAACTGTGAAGCAATAATTTTTGTTCGTTTTAAATTTCAACATCCCTCTTTATTTGGCTCAGGAAAATTTGTTTTTTTTTAAATTAATTCAATACATCAGTATGATGTATTCAATTTCATTCTAGCTAATTTATGTTTGAAACTGAATACTTACCAAAGTTGTTGACTCTTTGTTTCTAAGTTAGCCTAATAAAAAGAAGCCCACTCCCCGCAATCTTGATTAATGTGCAATGCTTAAAGATTACAGTTACCTAACAACTAAAGCTGACCTAGCTAACACTTAACGCTGGTACTTAACTCGGAGCTTACTAGAATTTTGATATTGATGCTTAAAGAAAAACTTTGCAGAACTATCTTGTCTCTTTTCTTTTTGTTGGTTCTTACTTCGTTCCATGATTAAACAAATGATTAAATTGAGTCAAATTTAGTGCACCGTAATTAATCTCAATTTTAAACGTTCAGATTCTTCTTTGTGACGGCGAGGGCTCTTTATTCTCTATCAGTTGATCAACTTCCTTGAACTTGAATATCGTCTATAAATTATAGATGACGCTATATTCTTGCACCAGACAAACACAGAAACGTCACTATTGGCAAATTGCTATTTTCTCTTACATGTTAAAGTTAATTTTAAAATAGACAAAGAAACTGTAACACTTTTGTTCGAAATTTTCTGGCTTTTCACGGAAAAGTGTGGTTTCCTGTGTCGTACGTGCTGCAGTACGACAATGACCGAAAAAGTGTGACAGTTGGCAACCCTGTCTGAATGTCTCTTGGGTATTTTGACGAAGTAAGCCCTCCCTCGTTTAAATGTCTTATCATTATCAACCTATATCTATTTTACCCGCCTAGATGAATATTATGCGTTTACTTGCATGTTGTTTGCTTGAAGTTGATGAATGTTGTTAAAGCCAAGGGACTGCAAGTTTAGTTTATAATGGTTTTGGACAACCCGGTTCTAATGGGATATACGTTTGTTTCGACCTGGAACGATACTAGTGGAACCTTACTAGTTTGCCACTACCTTTGCAACCACGATGTTGCCTCATCATGCATATGCTGATTTATTTTGATATTTCGGCTACTATGTGCTGGGGTATGTCTTTGCTGTAATCATTTTATTTCAACATTAATTTAGTTCTTCAATTATTATAGGCGATAGTTTCTTCTTTAGTATATAAGAATATAACAGATTGAACAGATGTAACAGATTCCATCCTCCTCCAGGGGAGAGTGCCATAGTCATGTTTAACGTTATATATAGTAATGCTTAACGAGATACATTTGTCGGCACTTTGTTGGTACAATAGTTGGCACTGCTGAAACCTTGATATTAAATTTATTTTAAATGTTTTTTTAATTACTAAAGCACGTAGACGTGGCAATATCCTTGAAAATGAACCATGCAACAGCTATTTTGTTTAGTTCCAGTGTCCATCCAGCTTGGAAGAAGGAAAAGGAAAAAAGGATGTTGTGTATGCAAAATACTGTGGTTGCAGTCGTTTTCCAAGTCAATAGGTTTTGCTTGCTGTTTACATGAAAGGACTCATTTTCCTTTGTTTGGGTTTCGGACAATTTGGTTCTGATGGTGTACTTTTTAGTTTTATTTGACACCTTTTTTTGGAGTTAAGGATTATTGTATTTCTTAGCATGGGACGTGGTAGTCTCTTTCAAGCTTGCCGCTACTGCAGCAACCCTGATGTAGTTTTATGACAGCTTGCATTGTTATAAAAACAATTAATGCCTAGTTGAAACATTGGGATTTGTAATTTTATTAACAATCTATAATCTCTTTTTTACTTTACTGAAAAATATTTACTACAAACTTGTCAAAATAACCAAAATTTAGTAAGTGTGATAGAAGTTTAATCAGCAATATTCAAATAATCGTAGGAAAATCACTAAGTGATTTTCTGTCCCAGAGGACTTATGCTGGGGAAATGGTAAATGCTGGTAACAAATGTCGGTAAAACCATATTTGAAAATAAAATTTGAGGTGTTAAATTCCATTCTACCACTGACAGATTACTTCAATAATAACTGTGAAACTGCTTTATTGCGTTCCATTATTTTTTTGTGGTCTCTTAAACACACATCCTATACGTAAAAGTCGTAATTATGGATTATTTATCCAACAAAACGAAAGGCTGCAGAGCATGACATAGTTACACACAATGTATTAGGCTGTTGGCCAGTTAATTCTAAGATGGTTAGTGGGGCACCTAAGCTTCAAAAACAAATTGTGTTAAGCCCATGTTTTCATTCTTTCTATGAGAGGTTTCGGTCAAATCGAAGGAATACTTAGATTATTACAGATTTAGCCTCTGACCTCCCTTCACTGGGGAGAATGTGTTCGTATATGGGTAGTGTGTGCAGGACGAAGCGTGCAGTATGAGTCCTGGGGGCGCAAAGCTCTTCTCTTATCATGGAGACTTTAGTTGCTTTTGGGAAATTAGATTTTTCTTTCAAAGATCAAATTTATTGAATGAACTTTTTTCGAGGTATTGTTCAACAAAATTTAACTTCAATTTAAAGATTAAGGTTTGAGGAGTGAAAGGTTAATTCCATCTCAGATTTATGATAACCTAGGATGTAGTGCTAAAAATAAACGGAATTTAAATAAAACAACATCCTTCACTTGCTCCTTACGCTGAAGTTTGACTTTTTGTATCCAAGAGGGAAGAACGACTGCTCAAACGCAAGGGCAATTGGAATGTAATATATAATAATTTCTCCAGTGACTCTAGAGTAAAAGAGCCCACTGGTGTACATTTGAGTTCAATGATTTAATTTTTAGTTAGGGCGTAGAGCTGTATTTTGTGTAGACCTAGGGCCAATCTTACCTCCTTGAGGAGAGTCTTCCTAAAATTCTACTGTCAGGCATTAACCACTATTTATTCGAAGTAACAGATTATTTACCAGTTAGGTTTTATTAACTCCTGAATTGACCTGCTCTCTGTGAGAGAGGAAAGGATATCAGAATATCTATCAAAAGTGTTGGTCAGATTTTAGTCAAATTTAGCCGCAAGTAACACGTTATGTTCTAATCATATTTTTTTTGGAGATTTGGGGTTGATTTGACTTCTGTAGTGTAATAAGAAGGGGCCCTGTATTCTAGTCATCAGAACTTCTACTGAAAGAAGATATGGGATCCCGAACAACTAGGTAGGAAGTAATAGCCGTACTCATAGTCCTTCTTTTCTAGTTTATGGACGGTCTGATTTCTGGGGGAGAGGGGGGGATTTCTCGTCATCATGCGCTTTAATGTAATGAAAAGCTGGTGGAATTCAACTAAACCTTCTACGATAGCTTCAATTTTAGTACCAAGTGGCTGTGTCCTCTGTGAGGGAAGAGATAAATTTTTGTCATTCGCATCCATCTGAAAGGCTTATGGGATCTCAATTGAATGGGCTTGGGAGCAGCTGCTGAATTCAATTTTTACCTTGGGCGGGGGTGATGTGACTAATGGTAGATTATAGGGCCTTTGCTACTAGATTTTTGGACGGCTCATAAACACGTGAAATTGTCTGTGGCCGTCGTGTAGATAATAAAAATAGAAGGTTCTTGGACATAGATTCTTAAAAAGTAATGTCCTATGTATTTGTTTTACTATTGCTTCGTATACATAAGAGTTATTTCTGAAGTGATCTGACCCCAAGGCTAGTTTGAAGTATTGAACAGGACATGTCATTCTTTTCCCCAGGTGATGCTCTACCACCGTAACCCGTGTGTTAAAGTTGGTGCAACCCTGCAACGCTTCATCGCTTGGTATCGAAGGTCTAGTTTGTTTTATGTTTTTTTACGTGGTTTTTTGGTCACTAGAGATGGCTGTTGAGGACAATCGAAAAATTGAGAGATTTGGATTTTCTTAAGTTAGTAAAGAGCTAATAACTAACTGTTTCCTTTTTTCTTTTTGAAGACATTATCAGTGGAATTAAATTCTTGCGGCTAAAAATCAGTCTGAAATATATAGACGACTAGAATTCTCGTAAGAAAGCAATCTATGGTTTTACTGTAAATTCATTAAAACATGACAAAAATGGGCTACGGATCGTGACAATAACCAAGGGGCAGGGAAGTTATCAATAAATGACAGGTAATGTGAGGTGAAATCTCCCACTTTTTAGTTTTGTTTGCTTTTTCCTTGAGGATTTTTTTTTTGTCAAAAATACTCCATGGGGGATCCTGCCTAAGAAGGATAAGGAAACTATCAAAATTGGATATTTTTTTAGGCCCAAATATTGTAAATGACTTTCTTTTTAACTTGGGCTCTTCAAAGTTTTCCTAATTCACTGGGTAGTCATAGGTCATTTGAATTCTCCATCTATGTTTCAACCTTACATCAAGATATGTCCTATGATGGTAATGATTTCCTTATTCATACTTTCAGATATCAGCTGATGAAATAGAGACTGAATCAGAGCTATATCAACTATCTAATCGGCAGCTGCGGGAGATTTTGACTTTAAATCGAATCAAGTTTCGACAAAGGGCCAACAAATTGGAACTTTTGGAAAAAGTTGTACGGTTGTGGAATGAAATTCGATCTGGCAACGGTATTTATTATTTTTTTTTTTTTTTTTTTTTTTGTATTTTATTTACGAAAAGGAGTGGATACACCTAATTTAAAGTAAATGTTTTTTATAAAAAAGGAATTGTCTGAGCGGAGGTTTATTACTGTGACCCCTTTGTCACAAAGTCTGGGTGAGAGATAATGTGTGCCAAACCATATAAAATAAAGGCATCTCCTTGATGAGCACTAATTGATAACATTACCTTTTGTTTTCTTTTTTTTCGACAAGATATTAGGTCTAATTGTAGATGAAGGGCTTTTGTCCATCTTGGAAAATAGTTGAAATAAGTGAATGAAACTTTCAGGAATGGATCTAGAGCCACAATGGTCTCCTGGGAAGGCATTTTGAAGCACCTTCCCCCACCCCTTCCTACTGCTAAAGAAATTGACCTTTGACACTCTTTGTGTTATAAAATGAAGCCCTTAAGAAATAGATCTACTGCTTACATGAGCCACAAGGAAAGCCTTTGCTCTAGGCTGCCTTATAAGATTTGTATGTCTATAACTGAAATTTCTGGGTTGGTTGGTCTCCAATTGCTTTCTTTGTATACAAAAAGGACTAGAACTCTCAATTTCTGATCTAATGAGCACCCTCCGAAGTTTTTTGCGACCATGATATGGAGGTGGGGATAAGGAAGGGGAAGTCCCCCTCCTATACGGAATAATTTCTGCTCATTTTGGGGTTTAATGTTACTCTTTACTTTCATAATAACAGCGTTGACCAGAAACATTCCCAGGAATCATAAGGAAGTAGATATCAATCTCACATTTTGATGCGTTTTAAAGTTTCTTTGCCCCCCTCCCCCCCAATAAAAATCCCAGTTACGGTCCTGGGGATTATACATCAATTTTTAACTCCACCAGGTGTGTAAATAGTTCCAAACATGCCAGTAGTGGAATTCAAAAAGCTTCCGACATTTTAGCAGCACAACTTGTGTTTTGACAGCTTTGGTTTGACCAAAAAGTATTTTCTGTGTAAAATTTGCAGAAAAGTAACAAATGTAACTTAGTATAGCTTGCAGTCAGAAACATCAATAGTTTTCTCAATCACAGATGACAATGTAATCTAATTCAGTGGCAAGCCATATACAAGCCATAAATATTATACACTAAATTTTATATATACCATTTTATCAAAAGAACTAATCATATTTACTCTAATACTGCTAGTGGGTTATAGTATTCAAAGTCTGAAGTATATTGGTTACTGCTGTTACTTTATGGATGGAGTTGTGCACTCCAATGCTTTTGGTATTATAATGCATACCCAAATGCATGTTTGATACTCATTGATCTCTATACTACAACTATAAAAAGCACCATTTGATTTTCTGGGAGAACAATATTGATTGACAGCCTGGCAGTCACGTGCATTATGAAGCTGTGATATTAGTTTTGCCTTAATCTAATCCCCAAAATAAACATAGAATTGCTGATACATTGTAGTGTGGCTGTTTTAGGCTACTAATCTTCCACGTCCCAGCTTTCCCATTACCTGCTTTAACTGTATGTACACCTTGATAGCTACCAGTCCTTTTAAGATCCTTTCAACTGACGAATAAATAGTTTTGAGAGAATTTGGTTATTTGTGCGAGATTTGGAAAAATATTCACTTTCAGTTAAAAACTTAAAAACTAAGTAAATTAAAAACTAGTAATTAGAAACTTTTCCACAAGGACGAATGATAACAACGATTTAAAAGTAAATTTTCACATAGCAACATTGAAACTCAATGAGCTTTTAGTTTAAACAAGTTTAAAAAAGCAGCAGCATGTGGGTTTTGTAACGTGACTCTAGGACGGTGTTCATTTGTATTATAAACTTTAAGAAAAAGAAAGTCCAAACCATTCAAAGTTATAAATTCATGAAGGCAAACGTAATTTTTCACTCAACACTTTTGTTTATTATTCAAATTATTAACAATAATTTTCTTAGGATAAAAAGGATAAAGATTTTCTAGAATCACAGATTGTGTATAGTGCGTCGGATCGTGTTTTCAGTAGTATCCTTGACAGTAACATCAATCCGATGTGTTTCCAAGGGGTCAGGATCACCGAATACAATGTTATCTCTAATTATGTATGCAAGACTCATATTTTTTAGCTATAGTCAAGCTGTAAGTAGAGTGGCACAAAGCTGTCAGTCAGGTCCAAAGGCCTGTATCTGAAAGGGGTAAACCACTGTGCTATTAAGAAGCCTGAAGTCAAGTTATTCTTTAGAGCAGGGGTGTGATTTTTTTGGTTTGATATTCTTGATATTCTAAATATCAAATAATTTCTTTGTGTCATTTTTTTTCGTAGCCGTTTTTTTTAATACTGGAAAAGCATTTCTACAGTGTAAATCGTACTCCCGTTTCTTGAAACGTGTATTCATAATCTTTATTTATCTTATACTAGCTTAGCGTCCTGTGTCAAAAATTCCTATTATTATCTCTCTTGGGGAAGGGGGACAAAATCCTCTATGGTTGAGTAAGAATTTTTTTTTATTTGCAAGTTTCATTTCTCTAATCAACTTTACCATAGGCAGCGTAATAGCGCTGCCTATGTAAAGAGCGATGTGGGGAAGATGTATTATTTTATCAATTTGTTTGGTTTTTTTAGACCTGGGCACTTCGTATCGAAAGAGTTGTCGTAGAAACTTCAAAAAGGGCTCATTCGATTGGAAATTTAAAGGCCTAGTGCCCTTTTTAATTATCGAAAGGGATTTGAGGGCAACTAACCCCCTTCCCACGCGTACCATTTCCCCAAACACATCCAATAAAAATTTTGAAAATCCATTTTGTTCAGTGTAGTCAAAAGGTCCGGAAATTATGTCTTTGAGGATGATACTCACCCCCCTCCATACAGCCCTCGGGGCAAGGGTTCTACGTTTTTCCCTGGGGGCATTGGAAATTTAATTTTCGATTTTGGAAATTTAAAGGCCTAGTGCCCTTTTTAATAATCGAAAGGGATTTGAGGGCAACTAACCCCCTTCCCACGCGTACCATTTCCCCAAACACATCCAATAAAAATTTTGAAAAGCCGTTTTGTTCAGTGTAGTCAAAAGGTCCGGAAATTGTGTCTTTGAGGATGATACTCACCCAACTCCATACAGCCCTCGGGGCAAGGGTTCTACGTTTTTCCCTGGGGGCATGTAAGGTTTTTGTAGAAATATTGGTCGTAAAACTTTGAAGGGGGCTCATTGGGTTGGTAATCATAAGTTTTGCTACTCTTTTTAAGATTCAAAGTGATGGGAGGATGGATACCCCCCTCACACCTTGTATTTCCCAGAATCTATCTGATCGAAATTTTGAGATGGCCCTTTGTTGTCGTAGAAACTTCGAAAAAGGCTTTTCTTTTTAATAGTCAAAAGTGATTGCAGGGCAACAAGCCCCCCTCCACATCCCATCAATCCTCACATCTAATCAAAATTTTGAAATAGCCATTTTGTTCAGTGCAGTTGAAAGGTCCGGAAAATATTTCTTAGAGGATGAAATCCCCCCCCCCCACAGCCCTCAGTGTAAAGATTGTAGGTTATGCCCTGAGGGCATATAAGGTTTTTATGGAAAGGGTGGTCGTATAAACTCCGGAAGGGGCTCAATGGATTGGAAATCAGATATTCTAGTGGCTTTTTAAGCGTCAAAGTGATCGGGGGTAGCCGCAATCTCCCCCCCCCCATGCTTAGTATTTTCCCCAAATGCATCCGATAAAAATTTTGAGATAGTCATTTGCTCAAAAATAGTCCAAAGATCATATAAAAAGGCCTTTGGGGTTGACAGAATCCCCCAGAGTCTGGAGGTAAGGGTTGTAAGTTATACCTCAGGGGCAAATAAGATTTTTATAGGAGTGGTCGTGTGAACTTTTGAAGAACTTTGGCAGCCCTTCTCTCAAGCCCATTCTTTTTTTAAACATATCCAGTCAAAATTTTGAGACCGCCGTTTTGTTCAGTATAGTAGAACGGTCCAGCAACTATATCTTTAGGGATATTGGGCTCGTTAACTCCCCACAACTATGCAATTGGCCCATTATGCTTTAAAACTAATTGTTGCTTTAAACTAAATCAAAAGGCGTTGTATTTATGGTTGCCAATAAGACACCTCAGCAACATATCGAGAACGATTGGGGGTATTAGGTTGAAGCTTTTGGGACTACTACTATTACTACTTCTACTCTTACGATCTAAATCAATAAAAAGAGTGTACTTTACCCAGGTTGTCGAAGATGAATCTTCATAGAATGATATTAAGTTGTTTTTTTTTTGGGGGGGGGGTCAACTTCAGGAGTTATAAAATTAAATTGAAAAATACTGTTTGTGTCAGGATTAAAAATTGTTCAAAAAGTTTCTCCTACATACAAATAGCAACCCAAACTACGAACAGAGTATTAACATAAGTAGGGCTAGTAGCCCCCATGCCTTCTCAATATCAAAACATAATTTGCGCTTTACTGGAAACGAAATACGTTTTAAATATTTTTCACTTTTTTTACTTTCATAAATATAAAAAATATCAAGACTTTACGGAATAAATATCAGTTAAACTGACAATCCATGGTCTTTTTTCTTTTTTTTCAGTAAAGTCTCTATATCAGAGATATATCTCTCTATATACCTTCGATATACCTTCTCTATATCAGATTGTTCTGATCAAACAGTTCGTGGTAACGAACTGTAGTAAGGAGCGACCCGGCTCAATAGTAACCAAAACTCTAAAAAATTGAGTTTTGATATCAATAGCTACACCAAAAGAATCGCATTTTAATGCTGATTTTAAATATATAAGTTTCATCAAGTTTAGTTTTATCCATCAAAAGTTACGAGCCTGAGAAAATTTGCCTTATTTAAGAAAATAGGGGGAAACACCCCCTAAAAGTTATATAATCTTAACGAAAATCACACCATCAGATTCAGCGTATCAGAGAAGCCTACTGTAGAAGTTTCAAGCTTCTATCTACAAAAACGTGGAATTTTGTATTTTTTTGCCAGAAGACAAATCACGGGTGCGTGTTTATTTGTTTGTTTTTTTTTTTGTTTTTTTTTTTCCCAGGGGTCATCGTATCGACCAAGTGGTCCTAGAATGTCGCAAGAGGGCTCATTCTAACGGAAATGAAAAGTTCTAGTGCCCTTTTTAAGTGACCAAAAAAATTGGAGGGCATCTAGGCCCCCTCCCACGCTCATTTTTTTCCCAATGTCAACGGATCAAAATTTTGAGATAGCCATTTTGTTCAACATAGTCGAAAACCATAATAACTATGTATTTGGGCATGATTTACTCCCCCGCAATCCCTGGGGGAGGGGCTGCAAGTTACAAACTTTGACCAGTGTTTACATATAGTAATGGTTATTGGGAAGTGTACAGACGTTTTCAGGGGGATTTTATTTTGTTTGGGGGGTGGGGCTGAGGGGAGGGGGCTATGTTGGAGGATCTTTCCTTGGAGGAATCTGTCATGGGGGAAGAAAAATTCAAGGAGAAGGGCGCATGATTTTCTAGCATTACAATTAGAAAACAATGAAAAATAAACATGAAAACGTTTTTTCAAATGAAAGGAAGGAGTAGCATTGAAACTTAAAACGAACAGAGATTATAACGCATATGAGCGGTTCTAAAAATACTTTAGCATAAAGAGCGAGATATTTAGGAGGAGATAAATACCACGCTCTTTATGCTAAAGTATTTTTAGTAATTTCAAGTATTTATTCTACGGCCTTTCTGATTCAGGGGTCATTCTTAAAGAATTAGGACAAAACTTAAGATTTAGTGTAAAGAGCGAGGTATTAATGAGGATACAAACCCCCTTGTATACATAATAAAAATATAAGATTATGAAAGTTTGTTACGTAAGTTGCTAATTTATAAGTTACGTATAATTTTTACTAATAAAAACGTTCGTTAAACATTAGAAGTTCTAGTTGCCTTTTTAAGCAACCGAAAAATTGGAGGGCAACTAGGCCTCCTTCTCCACCCCTTATTTCTCAAAATCGTCTGATCAAAACTAAGAGAAAGCCCTTTAGCCAAAAAAAGAATTAATATACAAATTTCATTTTAATAATTTATGTGCGGAGAGCCAAAACCAAACATGCATTAATTCAAAAACGTTCAGAAATTAAATAAAAAAAAACTAATTTTTTTAGCTGAAAGTAAGGAGTGACATTAAAACTTAAAACGAACAGAAATTACTCCGTATATAAAATGGTTTGTCCCCTCCGCAATCCCTCGCTCTTTACGCTAAAGTTTGATTCTTTGTCACAATTCTACTTTTTAAAACAATTAAAAACTTGACTCTTTGCCACAATTCTGCTTTTTAAAACAATTAAAAGTTTTAGCGTAAAGAGCGAGGCATTGCGGAGGGGACAAACCATTTTATATACGGAGTAATTTCTGTTCGTTTTAAGTTTTAATGTCACTCCTTACTTTCAGCTAAAAAAAAATTAGTTTTTTTTTATTTAATATAGAGAAGGAATGGGGGCTATCAGCCCTGCCTATGTTAATTTTTTCTCATTTGAGTTTGACTTGGCTATTTATTGTAATTTCTGTTCGTTTTGAGTTATTTATTTATATACTCGTTTTATTTATTGATAGTGGTTTGTGGTAGTTTTACGCTTGAAATATTAATTAACTTTGTTTTTGCTAATTTTTGGCTTAATGGAGCTCGGTTTTTCTTTGAGAAACATGTTTGTAGAAAAAAGTTTTTAAATTGGTTCTTAAAAAGAAAGGGTGGACAATAGCCCTGACTTTGATAGATCAAACTTTGCCTGAAAATCTAGAACAAAACAAGCTGTTACCATCTCTCTAGCCCTGTTCGACCAAACTAGTTGTTTATTTGTACCATTTAGTTTTTTATTTATAGTTTGCTTCTATTTTAATAAGTTAGAATAAGCTATTATTTTCACATTGATTAATCACAAGCTTGTCTGCCCTTGGTCGTACGAGAGTACACCCTAAATGAAAGAATATCCCTATCGGCCAATAATGTAAGTATGCACCCTTGTTCACACACATGGTCGAAGTGTTATGAATTTACAAAGTAGTTTTTCCCTTCTCTGATTTTTCTTATACTTTTAAAACCATTCAACTCTTTTTGTGTTGTTTCGAATTTTAATTGTTGCTTCGTTTGTTTTTTTTTTTACTGAGTCTCTGAAGTTCGTCTTGTAATATCTACTTGTGAATGAGGGGATGTATGAAGATAGCTTATTATTTTTTTTTTCATTGTAGATATAGATGATATACCCGAAGAAGATCTCTGTAAAATATGTATGAACGCCCCCATGAATTGTGTTATCCTGGAATGTGGACATGTGGTGTCATGTATTGAATGTGGTGGCCAATTGGATGAGTGCCCTATTTGCAGAAAGACCGTGGTGCGAGTTGTCAGAACCTTTAAGGCCTGAAAATTTCTATTATGTTACACAATAAAAAGGCTCTTTGTGATGAAATAAAAAAAAATCATATTTTAATGCTCAGTATGTCTGGTAAAAAAAAATGTGACTAATTCCTTTGTCTTTGGTTAGTTCAGTCAAGAACTGTTAAGTTCATAGGTGGCTTACTCGTTGATGTTTAGGTTTACTCCCTCCTCTTTCTCCTTGGGGTTGCCAACTGCATGAATGTGACTCCAGAGTACGGATGCATCGGCCGACGCGTATACCCCGCCATAGATCGCTTACACCCACATAGACCAGCAGTTAGTTTTTGTGTATACATTTCAAATCCTTTGAGATAAAAAAAAAGAAAAACTAGTAACACAGCGTAAAAAGACATGGTGTTCCTCTTGGATTTAAATAATGGTATAAAGACCTAAAAAAAAATTTCTATTATACAGATCACAAGCAAGAATTAATAAGGTCACAAGATCTGACTTACTTGATCTGTAGTTTTAAAAAATATTTCCTATTTTAGAAATTAGACAGATTGGTAAACTTACACAGCTGTGAGTTTGTCGAAGAAGCAAGCCGTCTTAGATTGAGACACTGGTGAACATCTTAACGCCAATTACTTGCTATCATCATAAATGTGAAGAAATGTTGGCCGTCGCTCTATTTTTCTTTTCTTTTTCTTGAAAGTTTGTATTTAATATCGGTCAAAAATTGCAAAGTTAAAACCAAGTACAATACTTATTATTATTTCTTCTCAATTAACTTTTAGATTTAATTTTCACTGACGTTTGTCGATGAATATAAAACTTGATTAAACAAAAGACAGAAATTGCAACTAAAATGCACAATACCACAACTGAAACTACAAACCATTCAGAACTTTGCTTTTCTTCTTGTGCCTTGGCAATTATTTTCGAGCAGTCAAAAACTTTATCAGTGCCTTGACATTTCAATGTTTCCAGACCTAACAGTTCTGTTTTGTATAAAGTTGAAGAATTACAAATAATTTCAGAATTCTCATAATCACAAACTAATTCATTTTCACCAATATCACAAGTAAGAAAGTTCTTTTTTTTACTATTCTTCAACCAAGTCAAATCTTTAATATCGCAATCCCGTAAGGTCAGTGTCTTTACATCTGCTCTTTCTAAAATTTGTGTCAGTTCAGACTCTATTGATCTACTTCCTGTGAAGTCTATAAAACTTAATCTTCCATAGGATTTCAGAAGGATGGTCCCTGGATTAATCGAAACTCTTATCAATGATAAATCTACTAATTCAGGAGGTACACTTAAATCCTGAAGGTTGTAATCTTTTATTGTTAACTTACGCAATCTTTCACAGAGCAATTCAATAACCACGTAACAGCTCGACGGTAGAGATGTATTGAAGCCAAAACCTTGAATCGTCAAATCAGAAATGTTTCCAAGGTTGCTGTTTTCAATAAGTTTACGGGGATATTCTAGACTTCTAGAGGATATGCAAAATATTTCTAATGAGGGGTATGTCAATGCAACTTCTACGGACTGTATATCATTAAAACAAAGGTCAAGCTCTGTAAGCTGTGGTAATGACCCTGTGTCATCAATTCTACTAATACTGTTATTTGTGAGGTATAGTTGTAGGATACTAGTGGGTAAGTTTTTAGGTATTTCATTAAGTAAATTACTAGAAATATCTAGGTAAGCTAGCACTTGGTTTGAAGTAAAAGCATTTCCTGCAATGAACGAAATAGCATTGTCGCGCACCATGAGCGATTTAAGTCTTGGTAAAGATTGAAAAGTAAACTCGGTGATGACTTTTAAGTTATTACCAGACAAATCCAATGTATCAATATTTGGAGTAGTTAAAAATAGTAAATCCTGAATATCAGTGATGTCGCACTTTGATAATCTCAGCTTAGTCAGCCTTATACTGGATATATATTTATCTGAAGTCAACTCCCCAAGTTTTCCATCTGATATTGATAAAATGTTT
This sequence comes from Artemia franciscana, assembly GCF_032884065.1. Classification (NCBI taxonomy): domain Eukaryota; kingdom Metazoa; phylum Arthropoda; class Branchiopoda; order Anostraca; family Artemiidae; genus Artemia; species Artemia franciscana. The sequence goes on from NC_088868.1 coordinate 19,817,238, forward strand.
GTATTTTCCAACTGTGTATCTGTAGGAAACCTATATTTGCAGTCTAGTACCGGGTGGCTATCTTCGATCTCAATAAAATTGCAATAACGATTCTCAGTTCGATTGTGTACCACGAGAGGTGCTATTTTCGCAGGGGCTATTGTCATGGATGCTCCTTCTTTCACCAGCACCAGTAGTATGATAAGCCTTAAAAAGATAAAATTGTTGTTTGGTACAGTTGTTTATTGCTGTCAATTCAATAAAATTTAAAAGAGGGAGCAAAATGTATTTTCAAAATTAAGTAAATTGGTTGTTTTTTTTCAGTTTGTCCAACAAAAATACTAATAAACGAACTTTTTTATGAAAACACCCCAAAAAAATCTTAAATATATCTATGTAATGTATCCATATTATCTATGTAAATTCATTCTGCATCTTCTAGTGTTCTCAATGGATTTATAAAAGGCTATCTTTTTTGTAACATAAGTGGAGAATTAACATGTCAAAACAGATGGATCATTTTCTTAAGTCAAATAGTGAGTTAAAATACAAAATCAACACTATAAACACGGAAGAATGAAAAAGTAGTTTGAAAATCCGATCTTATTTATGAAAATTCAATATATACTTAAAAAAACAAGATTTGGAAACTTAAACAGGTGTAGATATAATTGCGACAGCTGTAAGCAGTCGCAATCGTGTCATGAAATTCTCCTGTGTGGATGTACGGTAATCTCTCACAGCAGCTCGATCTTGCAATTATGCTAACATGTCAAAACAGAAGGATGATTCTCTTATGTTCAATTGCAAGGTAAAGTACAAAATCGACATAGTAAAAATTGCTTAATAACACAGCAGTACGAAAATCCTTACATATCTATGAGGGTCCAATTATTTTTACAAGGTTTTGAAGACATAGAGGAAGACTACACAATCATAAGTGTATTATGAAATAAAAGAGGGATTTGAACCAGCGTTGTGACATTATTTTCTGTTTTAAGCCTGGGGAATCGGCAGTTGTAACGTTTGAAAAGTTAAAACAGGTCTATAGGGAACATTCTTTATCCTGAACTGAATTTTTTCGCTGGAACCAATCTTTGTTAGAAGATAGAAAACAGTTTGAGGATCAATACCGTACAGAGAAGGCTTTAGTTTTGAAACTAGTGCGAAAATCAATGCTGGTTTGGTTTCGACAAAAACGGAATCGTTTGCAAAGACTTTGAAAAGAAAAAGGCCATCTCAAAATTTCTATTTGATCCACAATACCACGTGTGTATGTTGGAGGGGGTGGTCGCTGTCCTCCGATCACTCTGATTCTTAAACAGGGCACTAGAGCTTATAATTACCAATCCAATGAGCCCCCTTCGAAGTTTATGTGACCATGCTTTCTATAAAAAAAAGACCTTGTATGCCCCCAGGGCATAACTTACAAACTTTGCCCTGGGGCTGGGGGTTTTCATCCTCAAAGACATAATTTCTGGACCTTTCAACTACGCTGAACAAAATGCCTGTATCAAAATTTTAATCAGAAGCGTTTGAGGAAATGACGGCCGTAGGGGGGTTGCCTAGCCCTCCGATCACTTTCGACTACTAAAATGCGCATTAGCCCTCTCAATTTCCAGTCGTTTGGGCCCTTTTCAAATTTTCTGCGACAACTTCTTCGATATAAAGTACCCTGGTCTAAAGAAATCAAAAAAAAAAAAAATCCATTGTGCCAACATCGTTTTTTACTTAGACAGCGCTATAGCGCTGGCTATAATTTACATTTCGCCCTCTCCCCATACCCTTTCGTGAATAGACGCTATTGGAAAAAAAAATAAAACATATTAAAGTTTAGGCTACATACGATTAATTTTTTACCTTTGTAAAAAAATTAATTTTGAAAAAATAGAAAATACGCTTTTCAAAGAAGAATAAACCCAAATTAAACTTAAGATAAGCAGAAATAAATTTCTATAATAATTCAAACTCAAAACGATCAGAAATTACTATTAAAGAATAAATGAATCCAACACGAACAAATTAAATATACATAGCAAACAAACAAACAACAGGTACTAATATAAATGAATAAATAAATCTTAAAACGAGTAAAACTTAAGTTGAATATATAAAGCAAGCTTAGAACAAATAAAAATTACTACAAACAAGATTTTGGCTACATCCCCCTTTCCTAACTGTAAAAGTCTAAATCCCCCTACGTCATTAAAGATTTGATCTTCACTCCCAAAAATGGTAAGAATTGCACAATAATGTTCACAATAATGTTATTCAAACTTGTTTTCTATTCTTAACCCCCCCCCCCCTAAAATGAAATTGCTTAGCCGATTACAAATCCTGGGTATGATCCTGGTAATACTTGAACTCTCAGCAGTTACATCTGATACCCAAATTATTTGGGTCTAAGACTCAGCAACTGAAATACAAGAAACTAAAATTCATTTACTTTTTTAAATTAAACATCCTATATTCCTCCAAATCAAGTTAAATTTTGAAGTCAATTTTTATTTAGATTTTATAATCAAACCAGGAAATCCATTTCCGTAGATAGATACGTCGTTGTGGTTTTGTTTAATAGACGTAAATTGTATGTTCTCATTCCTAAAAAGATCCATTTCAGATGAAAGAAAAAATCCCAGTCTTTTTGATGCTAGTTTTCTACAATCTTCTGTATTAAGAATCCGCTATCAAATACTTACAGTTCAAACTAACGTTGTTAAGCAACTGAAATATTATGGAGTTATTTTATAAGAAGGTGAAAAACTCAATTGCAAATTAACACATGCGTTCTAGCTTTACCTTCAAAATCCAATGGTGTCAGTGGGGGAGGGAGAGGCTGGCTGGGGCTACAGCCCTCTACCCTTCGATTTAGAAGGGTAATCGAATCAGGATCAGTAATAAAATTAAACATGTCAGTGTCATTCTGGAGCAGTGATACCCTGTATATATACATATAATGTACTCTATATTTCTTTGAATCTGTTTTTGAATCTGTTTTTGAATCTGTTCTGAATCTTTCCTGAGTCATTTATGACTCATGTCTTCTCTGTTTCTGGACCTAAATAACGACGGAGTTTTTGCGTTCCTAGTAACCATAGATGTATTGCTGTTACATAGAGGCCGCGTGGGATCTCACAAGTTCCTTGCGTGGTTTTTTTTTGCCTCCAATTAAAACCTAAAATTTGAAGTTTGATTCCATTCAAAATGATTATTTTATAAATTTTGTTTCTTGAACTGTCTTGAAATTTAGTTTCATGAATTTTGAGAAAATCAAAGTGTGAATTTCGGACCAATTATTTTTTCTTACGATTTCGAGAATGATAAGAAAGACAAAAAAATCCATAATAAGAGGACGATTAAAAGAATCAATAAAAATCTTAAAGGAAGGTTTCTAATCTCACAAACTAAAGATTATAAAAAATGAAAACATGAAAAAAGGACAAGATACAAAGAACAAGAAAATAAGACAGATAAAAATAAGTAGTAACGACAATCAAATAGCAAGTATTTTGACTTCACAACAGAAATACCTTATCAATGAGGGACGGGGCTTAGCTGGAACCAACTTATAAATAAGGTGGGAAAACAGGAAAAAACTAAAAAAAAACAAGAACTATACAAGAATAACCTGAGCACTGACAGAGAACTTAGACCTAACAATCGGTGTTAATTCAAGAAAATTTAGAATAGAGGAGAGGGCAAGTTTTTTTGTTCAAAATCCGGCTTTGCTGTTTTTTCAAATTTTTGTATGAAAATGCCAAGCCAGGGTCATGAGTGGTCACTTATCAGGTGCACAAGCTCAATCTTGAATCAAAAAGTGATGAGAAAAGACCTTGGATACCTGAGCAGTGATTATTAATTACATAAACAGATTTAACTAAATAGCTAATTCTAACCAAGTTGCCACGAAAATTTTATAACCATTATTTATCTTAAGCCTGTGATAATTCTGTGGGACTAATTCAGTGACCTTAACCTGATAGGCGAGTAGTTTAAATCATTGATTGTCTGGAATTTTGGATTAATAGTAGTGCATTGTATAAAAAGTACTAATTGCATGCCCAGAGTTGCCGTTAATTAAGTGTGAATAAAAAAGCAGAAGAGGGGCAGTCGCCTACTGTAAGCACCAGTGTATCTACCAGGACCTGTCTCCTTTAAATTGTAGGGAATTGGTGAGCAGGAGCTGAGACTTCCCTTTCAATTATTCACCAGCATTTTTCTGTTGAAACAAGTAGCGTGAGATAAACAGAAAAATGTAACACAACGAACGTAACTGGACATGCGAACATCCAAAAGGATCCGAATTTTTGCATATTGAAAATTTTTAAATTTGATTTTGTTTTACCCAATGTGTGTACCCTGCTGACTAAAATTTCAAATTTGAAATTTTACTCAAGGTTTTTTTTCTATCCTGCTGACCAAGATTTTGCCCCTCTCAACCTTTCAGAGTTGACACTGGCTCACTGAAAGACCAAGACGTCCTACCTCTTGGATCCGTAAACTGTTGCTAGCACATAGCCAATTCACCCTATTAAAACACTTGACACAATTATGCGGTCATCCTGCCGGAACAGAGAAATATTGTGAGAAGAGTGGTAAAAATAGCTGGGCCTCCTAACTTCTGTGTTTTGTGCAAGAAAAAAGACCCCAAAGGACAAAAATGAGCGAATAAAACCCACTAGTTTTTCCAAGGTAAACTATAAACACATATCGAATCCTAATCCCGACGAAAAAACCTTGCCACCTAATGACAAATATTCAGAGAAACACAGCTCCGTAGGTAGTACCTGCTTAAATTTGTTTTTCGTCGGAGCGCTGTATAGCCGACTTATTGATGCACTTGACTTGCTAATCCGGTCCTACAGATACCGTTCGACAATCAACACTAGAATTAACACGAATCTCCCTGCTATTCCCGTGAGCCGGTCTTTCGAGATCTCAACAGTCAGTGCCGATTCGTCCACAAATTCTTCTTGGCTGAAAAATGTACTGGACCCTTCCACTAGTCTAGGAAGCCACTCTTTATTATGGGACGCAGTAGAAACGACACCCTTTGAAATCAATATCAATAAACAATATCAGGTCCCAGAGGCGCCTTCACCCCTGAAACGGGATGACAATACAGAATTACTAGCCTTAATCCTGATTGATATCCTTATAGTAAAAGTTCAAGTTCAGAATCGCATCATAAATGAGCAAAAATCGCTGATTGCTCAACTTGGAGAATCCAACACAGGATATCGAGCTATCATATGTACATGATGCACAACAACAACGATGCACGACAATGAAGGCTTAGCTACAAGCTAGGAGAAGCTAAGAAATTATGTGACGGTCTTCTCTTTTTCTAGGAAAAAGAAGCAAGACCCTCAAACCGACCCAACTAGAGGAATTATAGTTATACCCAAGTCGAAACCCTCGAGCAGTGGAGAAATAACAACTGGAACTAACAGTACACGGATGCAGTCTAATCAAAGGACACTTTATGATCCTAACCAACTTCTACCAATGTAAGTATATTCGCTTATTGTCTTCCTAAACATTTCACGTAGTGATCTGTTAATTTACCGTATTTTGGTAGTGATAGTTCAAAAAATGTTACGTATTTTTGAATAAGTACGAATTTTTGAATATGGAATGGATTTTGAATATTTTTTCTTTGTTTTTAATAAGAAAACATAAGCATACTTTAATTGGAGAAAAATTGACATTAAAATATAATTGAGATTCTTAACCTTTTTAGTGCGTCTCATTCAAGGCCATTTCCAGGTGGATGGGTGGGGGGTTGGGGATTTGAGCCCCTTCCTCCAAATGTTTGTTTGACTCGTAAAAAGTAACAAAAATGAATATAGACATTTTTTGACGCTTTTTTAAAGTCTTTTTTGAAAACAGGACTGATTCAACCAGGACTGATAAATAAATTGTGATGAAACGAGGCAGTTCATTGAATTGCCTCGAATTGCATTGAATTGCCAATGAATAGACAACTCATTGTCTATCAAATACCATTCAATTGTGGCGAATTCTATGTAGGAAGAACTCACCAGGATTTAGAGAAACGCCAACAAAAGCATAAAGATGATATCACCAAAGCTTTAAATTATAATATTGCTTCTGTTTCTTTTGATTCTGCTTTAAGCAGCCATGTGTTTAAAAATGCTAGCCACAAAATAATTTTTGAAGAATCCGCCCTCATTAGCAATGACCTAGGCATAAAGCAAGTAGTCCGAGAAGCAATTTTAATCAGACTTAAGATTAATAATAATATTTGCTTAAATAGGGACTTGGGAGAATATTTCCTAAATGCGCAAATCCAATTAAAAACGATTTTACAAAATATTATAAAAAAACGATCGATGTTAACACAGAACCTGTCACAAAAAGACCTACGAGATCAGCAGCCAACAAAGCAATATTAGCGCTATAAACGTGTTTTTAATCATTCTCTCCCATTTCAATGAATTGCCTCGTTTTATCACAACTTATTTATCAGTCCTGGTTGAACTTAACTGAGGTAAGGATGCTGGGACTGTTTTGAAAAATTTTACATTTTTGTTGTGTTGATTGTGTCTTGTTGTAGGTTTTTCTTCATATATATTTATGTCTTGCTGAGGACGGCCCTTTGACATAGGGTCGAAATACTCATTCTAATTCTAATTAGTTTCCCACTGTCTTGCGAAAAGAATTCCCTATTTTTTTCTTTGGTGTTAGTAAGTGTAGTATTTCGCAGCCTAATAGAAGTTCAGATGATTCCAAATCTGGTAAATGAGTAGCTCACAGACGTACCTAATACTAAATAAATTTTCAACTGGAAGTTTGACTCTTCATTCAGTATTTATGATTTTGCTTAAGTCACCATTTTACAGTTCATCAGGAAGGATGACTCATTATATACTTTACTTTTTAAGGTTGTCTTTTTATTTAATTCTATTGACTTCAGTCTATTTTTTTTGCACATAGAACCGCTGAGCGGAAGTATCAGCCTACTTTTTACTTGCTCTAAACTTCGTTTTTCGTCCTCCTGTGTTTTCATCTCTAGTCACTATTGTTTCATAATTTATTTGTAGGCGGTTTAAACACCTCTCCCACCAAAATTTTTGGCAGACTCATGAAAAAGTGAAAAAAAAACATGTTAATAAATGCTGGAATTTTTTGGTGCCCCCCCCCCACAAAAATCCTAGGCACGTTCCTGAATACGAGTCATGCTCATGTATAATTATTGACATTTTGACTGTGGTGATATAATCCCCCATCTTCCTCCTACATGGCGGAAGAGAATGGAGCCATACAAATGAATCATTACAAGATGTGCTTGTTAAAGCATTAGTTTGGGAGTAAAGTTGGAGGGCACCACAGGCGGATCTCTCTTAGTCCCTTTTATTGTGTGCCCTATCGTACGAGTACAAACATTTTGGACCTATTTTGTCTCGTAATCGCTCAATGATCATCCGAGGAATGTTTATAAGTGATAAAACAAGTGATCTAAGTCAAAATACGAAAAGTACGTACCTCACAGGTCGCGTTCAATTTCCACAAGTTTTGGGAGTTTAGACTTTTCACAGACTCAAATCGGAATATGGGGAGCCTAAAACAAAACACAATATGAAGCCTATAATATCTTAGTGCTATCACTGATGTTAAAAGTAAAATCGACACCTCAAGAAGCTTAATGAGAATTTCTGAGGGATGTTTCAAGAACAGCTGGCTGGAGAACCAATCGGTGGGAGAGGTCAATTGACCTCCCCTAGCCTAGATCTCAAAATATATCTTTTTTAGTATTATCATTTCAAAATATTCTATTTTTTGGTGTTTTGATTTGAAGAAAAAATAACAAAATTGCTACCCTCCCCAATTTTGAAAAGTACATCCCCTTTATATAAGAATGTGCACCCTTTACATCTGGACAAGATATTGGAAATTTTAAAATTTGACAAAGCGGTAGATGGTAAAAAGATATTAGAAAAACAATTTGTGAAGAAGCTAAAGCTGTTTCAGGAAGGAAAATTTCAACAAGTTTCTTAATTATAAATCTTACGAGAATATCAGGACAGCAATAGAAGTAGGGAAAGTATCTGCGTATGAATTAAGGATGTATAAAATGGAGGCTATAGATAAATTAGTTGAGAATTTAAAAAAAGAGATACAACTTAATGAGAAGACATTGTATTGGTATGTTAAGGAATTGGGGGATGGGGAGTCATCTGGACTGGTCCTAGTTAAAGATATGAGTACGAAAAAAGTCGTAGGAGTAAATTTAGTAATTGTAGAGGCATTATCTTGATTTCTGTAAAGAGCGAATTGCTTAGTATTCATATACTTGTCATAATGATCGGGTACGTACGCATGATTTTTTTTCATGGGGGGGGGGAAATAATATAATACAAATTTTGTTTGATAATTTGAATAATAAGTTGAAAAAACAGGATTTTGGACTCCCTCCCCCTGCGCACGTCCCTGCAGATAATAATATAGGTAAGGCTTTAAGAAGAATGTATAGTATGGTTTTTGGAAAGCAATTTTTAATGCTTAGATTAATGATTGAGAAGCGTCTGAATTATCAGACCCTTCAAGTTATAAATTATACATATTATGAAAAAAGGAACGTGCATTTCATTCAACCGATCAGAATCCTCTAGTGAAGGTTCCAATGGCTGTTCTAGGACTGGGCGGGGGGCATCTGTCCGCCAGTGTTTCTAAAATTAAACTTCCTTTATTTCATATTTTTACACTCTTGTATTATACCTTCCACCCAACCCCACCAGATTATGAGGCCTAAGACTACTAGTGGAAGGTCCTGTCCTTGAATGATGTTAAAACGATTATTTATGATAATAATATAACTGTGGCTAAGCTTGGAATCGATGTTAGTAGTTGTCATGGTTAAGGATCAAGCGGTTAATAGGAATGTAGTTTATTTCGTCCACAGGCATTATCCATATTTTGATGGATAATGTCCTAAGGAACAGGGGAAAAGACTATGGGAGAACATGATGTTGAATATGAGGGTCAACTCTCTTACATTATGATTTGAGCAACTTTGGAAAAAAATTGAAATGGATGCACTTTTGGAGGTTTTGAGGGTAAAAGGTGCGATATTAGCTATGAAAATATTGTTATAAAAACCGAGTCACATAAACTAGGAATGAATCAGGATGAGCAGGTGACTTTGGCTTCCAAGTAAATTGACTAAGCGGATAGGTTAACTAACCTACGTAGCATTGCTAGTAGGGAAGGGGGATTCAATGAAGATATTAAAAGAGCCAAGTCAGAGGGTATTCTTTCCCGTTTTAAAAGTTTGAATGAATCACAAGATAAAGACTTAGAACTAAGATTAGGATACTGCAAGAACGGCAAAGACAGCCGTGAATGCGTCAAGGGTGGCTTTGGAATGCTGGTGATTCAAAAGTTTCAGAATATAAGTCAGATTTCCTCGAGAGAAATTGTGTAAGGGTAATTTTAGGTGTTAGTAATATTGACTAAATAGTAAATAATAAATTGTACGAAAACATGGTTTGAACTCACGGTCTAATGCTATAATAACAGTTAGGTGAAGATGGCTAAGTTATCTTTTATGGAGGAAGGATAATAGGTTCCCAAAAGTGTGATTTTTTGGTAATCCAACTGAGAAATTCAAAAATAAATAATTTCTGAGACCACACTGGCTACTCATCATAAAACATAAAATCATGCTGGTAAAAGTTTTTTATAAAACTAAAAAGGCAACTGGACAAACTTAAGAAAATTGTTTCTCGAATTCAGCACATATTTAACAGTCATTGTAGTTTTATTAGTCATTGTAATAAATTTTCATAAATAGTCTGTTCCTTTCAAATCAATTTCTTTCAAATATGTTAAAATCAATTGACTAGACAAAACTTTCAATGTAAGCTATTTTCTTATTTTTCATTAAAGCAAAACTATAATCATTTTGTTTTGTTTTTTAAGGCGGAGTGGCAGCTTATTTTTAGCAAATCTCCTTCATAAAACTTTTATGACAAAATGGGATGCTGCCAATCATTGTCATCGCTCACCAGCAACATCACAGAATTTATCTTAGTTCCTGAACAATGTAATGACATCTTAGCCTTATGTGGGGTTATAGGGGGAGTAGGGGTAACACCATATTTATTTATTTTTTTTAAATTTTGAAATCATTGTTCAATGCATTTTCTGTTTGTTTTAAATTTTCATTTGCTAAGTCATAGTAATTTCCACTTGTCAGAGGCCTACCACCTTATGTAAGCCAATATCTGCAGACATTAAGATTGAAAATCCTTTTCTACTTTTCAGGAAACAGACTTCTTTTAATTTAATATAGTAGGATAAAAATTATTACGCCTGTTCTTCAATTCAAGTTTCATTAGAAATTCAAAGAGAAGCAAAACAACACGAATCACTTAAACAGATTGAACATAAGAAAATTTCAGGGACAAATTACCAAAAATTTTATTCAATACAATTTGTTTGACACGGACTGGTTTCATTAGAAGAATTTATACTATAAGCTTTAATATAGTATAGTGATATTCAATATATATTTCATTATTAAATTGATTTTTATTTTAAAAAAACTGTACAAAAATACAAATGAATAAAATCTGGGAAACTAATTTATCAACTTTTTTATCAACTAATTTATATGAGTAAATTCCAAAATCGATGAATAAACTAACCAAATTCTCTCTTTTTTTAAAAAAAAGAAGGAATTATTTTCTTATAAGCTATTGCTAAATAAGCTTAAAATTTCATCTGCTTTATACTGAAAAAAGACAAAGTTTTTAAGAAGAAAAGAAGTATCAGCAAGTGAGCCTAGTATTTCAAAGATGGTATAACTGAAATATCTTACCCGTTCTTTTTTTCAACAGCTATTGAGTGCAGAACATCAAATTTGCCTTCGCTTGTTTCTAAGGCCCAAGTCACCTTTACTTTATTTTTAGTTTTATATTCCAAATAGAATATATTTTATATTCTTAGTTCACATCGACGTACTAATGACCAAAAAGCTAGTGACAAAGTACTAGTGAAAAAACATACATATACACACTATACACACTATATATATATATATATATATATATATATATATATATATATATATATATATATATATATATATATATATATATATATATATATATATATATATATATATATATATATATATAACGACCGGGACACTCAAAGAGAAATTACAGACTGGGATACCGGGACACAAATGACGACCGGCACACAGGGAATATAAATGACGACCAGGACACAGGTATTTAAGAATATCGTTCAAAGACAAATTTTTAATTGTAAGAAGACCGTTGAAAGAGAAATTTCTAATTGTAAAATGACTGAAGAACCTACAATGGCAACGGTACCACCATCGAAGTAGATAACCAGTGGGTTGTTCCATATTCCCCATTAGTGCGAAACGTCAACCCCAAGTCAAATTCGTGCATTGTTTGGCATCATTTTAACAACTTGCTCTCCATCAGCTCCTACAGAGTTATGGGAAAAATATAAGTCAAAAATGTCCGAAGATATACTCCATCGAAAACAGTTAGAGACGTCAGATATGACTTTCGAATATTCTAAAAAATTATAAAAATAATAAATGGCTAAGTGAAAGAGCGATTCTCGCACCCAAAAATATAGACGTCCACGAAATCAACAATATTGTTCTGACCAAGATTCGAGACCAGGCAGTCCTTTACAAGTCAGTCGACACAGTTTTGGAACCAAATGAAGCGGTTAATTATCCATCTGAATTTTTAAATTCCATAGATCTTTCAGGGTTTCCACCACACGTGCTACAACTAAAAATAGGCGTACCAATAATACTTTTAAGAAATATCAACCCACCAAAGCTTTGCAATGGCACGCGACTTGCCGTAAAAAAAACAATGGAAAACCTAATAGAGGCCACAATCTTGACAGGGCCTTTTGAGAGTGAGGCTGTTCTTATTCCTCGCATTCCCATGATTCCAACGGATCTGCCTTTTCAATTTAAAAGATTGCAATTCCCAATTCGAATAGCATTTGCAATCACCATTAACAAAGCTCAAGGTCAATCATTAGAAAAATGTGGTATAGATCTTAATACTGATTGTTTTTCCCATGGACAATTGTGCGTTGCATGTTCGAGGGTCGGTAAACCTGACAATCTATTTATATGCAGCGACAATTGGACAGCGAAAAATGTTGTATATTCGCAAGTTTTACGCAGTTAATTTGTATTGTATCTACCTATCTATCTATCTATATAAAAACGAGTTGTGTGTATGCATGTTTGTTTGTTTGTAAAAAGAGCGTTTGCATATGATGTCATTATTAGTACATACGGCTTTGTACATGCACAGACAATGGGAAAGCCAAGAATGTTGTATATTCGCAATTTTTACGTAGTTTAACTCCTGCAGACGAAATGAATGCTTGCTTGCCTGAAAAATTCTAATTTATGGGCACACGTAAAAATATTAAAATTAACTACAACTATGCGTGTCCGATTGCAAAACGATGACTCTGGTCAAACATTTTCAGATCAATTGCTGGCAATTGGAAACGGAAAGCTCCCAGTAGTGGGAAAGCCAAAAATGTTGTATATTCGCAATTTTTACGTAGTTTGAAACACATATATAAATCTATCTATATTCACAGGTGGGACACAGGGACACAACTACAATGGCGCGTAACTAATATGGCGCGTAACGACTTACGCGCGCGGGGGGGCTTGGGGGGGCGCGAAGCGCCCCCTATATACCGGGACACCGGGACACAAATGACGACCGGGACACAGGGAATATAAATGACGACCGGGAACCTCAAAGAGAAATTACAGACTGGGACACCCGGACACAAATCACGACCGGGACACAGGGAATATAAATGACGACCGGGACACAGGGACACAACTACAACGGGGACGCCGGGGGCACAGGCGGGATATATAAATGACGACCGGGACACAGGGATTGTTCGAATAGAAATTACAGACCGGGACACCGGGACACAGGGAATATAAATGACGACCGGGACACTCAAAGAGAAATTACAAACTGGGAAACTGGGACACAAATGACGACCGGGACACAGGGAATATAAATGACGACCGGGACACAGGGACACATCATTAGAATAATGAGGTATAGATCTGAATACGGATTGTTTTTCCCATGGACAATTATATGTTGCATGTTCAAGAGTCAGTAAACCTGACAATCTATTTATATGCACAGACAATGGGACAGCGAAGAATGTTGTATATTCGCATGTTTTACGTAGTTAAAAACATATATAGATATATCTTATATGTTGCATGTTCAAGAGTCAGTAAACCTGACAATGTATTTATATGCACAGACAATGGGACACCGAAGAATGTTGTATATTCGCATGTTTTACGTAGTTAAAAACATATATCGATATATCTATCTCTATTCACAGGTGGGACACAGGGACACAACTACAATGGCGTGTAACTAATATGGCGCGTAACGACTTACGCGCGCGGGGGGGGAGGCTTGGGGGGCGCGAAGCGCCCCACCAACTAGGTGTTGGGGCGGCGCGAAGCGCAAGTCTCCAGAGAGGCAGTTGAGACAAAAAAAGCACATATACCGAAAGGTAGCTCACAATAGAGACACTGGAGAAACTTTTTCTGGAGAAAGTCCCATTTATGATCAAATTTTTAATTCTGATCGTTTTCGCCTACACCCACAAAATTATCTTGTGCAATCAAATAGAATCTTTGATAATAATCTACCTAGAAAGCGAATAGCCTTTAACAGTGCTTTACGTAAGATGAAATTGTGAAGTACCATTTAGACTTGTGTTTTTATTCAGTTATCCTTTCACCGTTACTAAGAAACGGTCATCATATTTTAGTTTTGTGCTTTTATATTTTAATCAGTTTTATTCTGCACTGAGGACGGTCAAGCGGAGGTCTTGACCGAAATATTTGCATAATTTTTCAACCTTTTCACTGTCCTCGTTTTCTCCCTTTCTTCGCGATTTTATATTTTATCAAATCCTAAAATGGAGTGCCGGAAGGTCATTCATAGGAAAATGTTTCTCACCAAAGTGAGGCAAAGAAAGGGTAGTATTGGTGGTATGTAACCGTCCGTAGACTACTGATTAGAAATGTGCTTTGCCATTTGAGAACCAAAAATTATAACTCACTAAGAAGACAGTTAGAAAAAAAGATACTGCCTGAGAATGCTACATACAAATTATACAATCAGGATGACTAATTTTATTATCCAGTTCCTTAAAGGAAAATCAAGTGAAATTCTACATAGGCCACTAGTAAAAAAGCGAATGTGATCTTGGAAGAACCGAGCACAAACTGAAGCAGTTAAGGGCCAAATTAGACCCTGAACATCGATTTCCAGACCCACCATAAAACGACAGATAAGCATATCCAGTTGCGGTATCAGAGATCAAATCTTACTGGTCCAACACACTTTCGTGCAGTTTGAAATTACGTTACAAAAACCTGTCAAATAGAAAAAAGAAAACAAAAAGGTAATCCAAATTCTATCAGCGGATCTAACAAGCCTAAAAATAGTCAGGAAATAGACCTACGTTGCCCGGGCAACGTGAAGTGTTGCGGTAACCTTTGTCCGGCTTCGCCGACTAAAGTGTTACGAGAGCAACACTTTGGTTTTGTTTCTTCGCTATCGATCAGTAATCACAAGATCAAAGGCTTTTCCTCAGCGTTGAAAAAACAAAAACAAAATAATATCGAAAGAAGGGACTAAATTGACTTTGCAACCAGTTGAACTTTATCCTTTTCAATCGTAGACATCGTGACGGATGAAAACTCGGAACAATATCTTATATAATCTAGTTGGTATTATAAAGCTATCCCTAACTTTTCAGGATCAAAATACCATAGATGACATTCTATTAATTATTACGAAACTATCTCATTGTTGTAGATTCTCGTTTGTGCTTGTTTCTTCACTATCGGTTAAATGATGAAGTTGTCAGCCTATCGAAGTTTTTAAAACGGTATGTTCAAACAAGAACGCAATCAGTTATCACATGACCAAAGGCCATTCCTCAGCGTTGGAAAAACGACAACTACAAAATAATATCGAAAGAAGGGACTAAATTGACTTTGCAGCCAGTTGAACTTTGTCCTTTTCAATCGTAGACATCGTGACGGATGAAAACTTGGAACAATATCTTATATAATCTAGTTGGTATTATAAAGCTATCCGCAACTTTTCAGGATTAAAATACAACAAGTGACACTAATTATTACGAAACTACTTCATCGTTTTACGTTATCGTTTGTACCCGTTGCGTAAACACTTAATTCTGTCAGATTTAAAGAGATCGAATACAATGTGCACCAATTTGCACAAATTTCTAGCCCAGAGTGAACAGATTCTTACTTACAAGTCCCTCTCCCGTGATAGACATCAAGTTCACCGGAAACAAATAAATGGGTACACCAACTAGCAAAAGTTGCAAACCCCTCATCGCTGAAGATGATTGTAGCCCAACAGCCGATTATTACTTACAAGTCCCCTACATGTCTTACCACTGGAACTAAATTGGTTTAACCATCAAATACACCGGAAACAAATAATAGGTACACCAACTAGCAAAAGTCACAAACCCTTCATTGCCAAAGATGATTATGAGCTAACAGCCGTTTCTCGCCCAAAGTGAACCGATTCTTACTTATAAGTACCTCTCCCGTGATAGGCATCAAGTTCACCGGAAACAAATAAATGGGTACACCAACTAGAATAGTTGCAAACCCCTCATCACTGACGTTGACTGTAGCCTAACAGCAGATTATTACTTAAAAGTCTCCTACATGTCTTACCACTGGAACCAAAATGGTTTTACCATCAAATACAGTGGAAACAAATAATGGATACACCAACTAGCAAAAGTTGCTAACCCCTCATTGCCGAAGGTAATTATTACCTAACAGCCGACTGTTGCTTACAAGTCCTTTATATGTCTCACAATTTGTATCGGCCTAGATTTCGTTTCAGTGTGTACCTTACTACTGAAGTTGTCAACCCCTTGAAACTTTTAAACTGGTATACCTCACGAAGGAATTTCTGTACCAAAAAATGGATTTCATATACTTTGATCAGCTCATCAAGAGCTATCGATTGCAGTCGAAAAAAATTCTATCTGTCTTAGTTCAAAAGTTTTTTTTTTGCCGTAGGCCAACTTTCTAACGTGACCACTTAGAAAGGTGCAAAGGATAAGCTCTAATTTCTTTAACAATGAGAGAACTTAAGTTTATTAGTCACATCTGATACCATTTCTCTACCGCAATCCCAAGTCCGAAAAACCGAAAGATAAACTCAGCTAAAATCACGAACAGAAATGGGTAGAAACAATAGATGGCAGCACTTTCGGACCCGTGGGAAAATACCACATTTTTGCTTCTGTAAATTTTTCTATTTATCACTCAAAGAAGATATATTGGCTATGGGGCCGGGTAACTGCCGCATACATTTAACACTTATAGATTTTAGTCCATCCTCAATTTGAAAGCGGTGCCTGCCTGCTTGCCTGCTAGAACAGAGCTTTCCACTCGAAAGCAGAAACATGGTTTGATAAAACGAAAGCTTGGCTGCACAACTTCAGATACTCCTCTCTGACAAAGGCTACATAACTCCAAATTGACTCCCAGGGAGTCAAAATTTGACTCCCTCCCCACCATGTTGCTGTCTCTAATATTAAGTGTACTAATTCTACTCACACCTTGTTATGAGGGCCCATTTCCATAAAAAAAATTATCTTCCAAGTGTGCCGTCACCAGTCAAGAGATAAAATAAGGGCAGATCTAGAGCATAATCTTGGGGGGCCCAATGTGTCAAGGGTGCAAACAAGCAAAATCTTGGGGAAAGGTGCCAATAATTGCCCAAATTGACAAATTTATTCTGAAAAACAGAGTGAAAGAGTGTGAAAGAGGGCGTCAGAAAAAATTGTGGGAGGGGGAGCGAGGTCCCCCTACCCACCCTGGATCCGCCAGTAATATAACACAGTAATTTGTTGGTTCAATACATTAGGATGTAGTCAAATTAGACAAACAAAATTTCTTACACATTTATTTGGACAAAATACATCGGTTTGAAACGTAAAAAAAAGAGAAAATATTGGTACACAAATTTGCCTTATTTTTCTTGTTAGCGTGAAAAATATTAACATTAATTGGGACAGTCAAAGATATAAGTAATCACAGCTAGGACAAAATAAAGTAAAATCTCAATGGATTATTGAACATAAAGATATGAAGACGTGTAATTTCAGTGAGGATAAGAAAGATTTACAGAATTTAGCCAATCATTGTTATGCAAACTTCCAATAAGAAAAGTATCTGCCACACCTGTAAGTTCATTAATCCATGTTAGTGAGATCAGATCCTAGATTTTAAGCTCCAATAGTGTTGGAATCTATAAGAGAAAGGATGTTGCCATTGAAGAACGAAATCAGGTGCCTCTGTGTTTAGAAACTGACCAGGAGGAAGAATTTAAGCATTCAAGATCGGACGCTTATCAAGGGCTACTAATTTAGGGCTTAAGATGACCATCACAAGAATTGTTAGCCCAGCCACAAGAACCTCTAGCTGGCTTTACAGGAATGTATTATAATTATCTTAATAAAAAATATAAATATAAAGTTTTGATTGTCCACTGACAATGCCACCTACCGTCCAGAAGGCTAATGAAATAACCTTTTTTGTTCCCTTTTTTTCAAAATGAGCTCAATTTTCTTATTATAAGGTGTATTTTCAAACGCTTCAAGCATTGTATTACCTAAAACTTATCAAAAACTGAAAAAGCATCTGAATGGAAAATACTTTAAAATAATACAAGAGCCTTTCATTCGTCAAATCAGTCAACCCCATAGAATGGAGATAAAAGCTATAAATATTGCAAATCGCTGGTTTTGACTATAGTTTATCGCTCATCTGTCGCTGCTCATGGGTTAATATATTTAAATGTATATAAATGTATTTGAGCAGAGTTTGGCAAATAAAAAATAGTAAAGAAAAAATAATGCAAAAACCTTTTTCAACAGCCATTTTTTGCGGGGATGCATCTTAATCCTTATAATAAGGAAATTTAATAACTAATTTTGAGAGCTAGTAAAACGTTTGTTGTTTTTGGTTCCTCATACTCATTTTTGTAAATTTGTTTGTAAATGAAATGAAGCTAAAAAAAAAAAAAAAAAAAAAAAAAAAAAAACACGTTTATGGAATACATATTAATTTCCCTAGGAAAATTTTATTACATCAAAGACTAAGAAGGCAGAGGAACGTTAAAGAGATTGTTCTTGCATACCGTATAATACCGAACTCAACAGACAGCAGCCTCAAAGCAAGTTAAGCAAAAAGTGCAGGAATACAATTTTATCTGGTGATTCAGCTCACACTGGCTTGGGAAATAGAAGGCTGAAGTAGATGGTGATTTAGTCTCCTTTTTTAACCCTCCAGTCTCCAAGACGCTCAGACTTTCCAAAAATTGTATTAAATTTGGTATTTTTGCTCTAAAGCTCGAAACTCTAGTCAGATGTGCAGAGACCGGTGTCTCACTATCCCAGAATAGAAAAGGAATTTGAGTCTTGGACTGCTGATCGTTCATCTGAGGAACCACACTTTCAGTTTTCATTACTCTGTATAAAGAGAAATAAAAATCTCAAACTTTACTTTTACAGATTCATCTGTGCAGTTCAAAACAAAAGCTTTTAGCATTCACAAAGAAATTATATAAAAATGAAGTCCAACCGAAAAACAATGGCGAAAATTTGGCACATTAATGCTAAATATGTTTTTTTAGAGGCGAATTTGACCAGCTTCATACTTAAGTATATTGCAATAAAAAGATAAAAATAACCTGATTTTGTTCTAAAAAGATGATTGATATTTTATAATCAAACCAGCAAGGTGCTTTCTTTACACCTTGGCGTTTTCTTCGCACTCAAGGTCTTTGTCACTTTTCCTCGTCCTATGTTTTATGGAGTTAATCAATTTGGAAGCGGCATTATTCATTTACAATGAAACACAGTCAGATAACTCTACCAAAAAGTAATTCAACAAAATATAGAGCACTCCTTAATAATAAGCTGCAGGAATTAACTGTCCTTCAAATTTACTTCCATATAATTACATCAATAGCTTACAAATAAGAAGCCTATAGACTAGCCATGTATACTAGAAACTAATTTATAACATATTTGCATACAACAGCAATAAGGCACAGAGAAGGCCCAATCATTACAAAACAGCACATCGACGTTGGCTTATTTAAGATGTCAGAAAAAGGGCAGAGGAGAAAGTGGTTCACCCAAAAACTGGCCGAAGCCCTAAACCCTCAGGATTTTGAAAAAGCACAAGAAAATAGGTCCATACAAAAACCTAAATATTTAGGGCATAACAATTAGGTTTCAATGAAAACGTATGTTTCCCACCTTCCCACCCTAAAATTACCAGATCAGAAATAAACGGATAAGAAATCAAACTTTTTTCCGTTTTCTTCCTAAACCCGTTCCCTTATATCCGTTTACAAAAACTCAAACATAATGTTCTTCCCACATCCTGATTCCCTTTTACCCTCACGGCAGAGAACAGCAAAACTATTGAACAGTACAGAGCATGAACCAAACAACGCATATTAATAACCAAATTTTAGCCTAGTATAGAGACATCCATAGAAGAAAAAGATAAAGCTGACTTTATACGTTTGTACTTCTTTGCCCACAAATCCTCAGCACAAAACTAAACAACCGATATGCAAAAAAATGTTTTAAATTTCTTTATTAAAATAGTTTTTTGTTCGGAAATATGAACAAAAATATTAAAAAAAAGTGGAACAAATTAATGATAGTTATAAGTTTCAGATTAACAATTTCAGAGAGACATTTACAAACCCTCAGAAATTAGTGTGAAAAAGCTCTACCCACTGGGATGGTTTAACTGATATCTTATAATGAATGAAAAATCTAAAGCCGACAAGATCTAAAGACCAACCAGGATAAAGCTTTAAATATAACATATAACTGAAAAGGGATTACAGCAAAGCTGAAGCAAGCAATAAAGTTTTACTCAGAACGTTTTCCCTGTATTTTGAGTAAGGCTTTATTAAACGTCGTACAAATGTGTTCCGAAGCTTGGACAAAAGCTTTTTGAAGTTCTTAAGGAGAACAGCTTTTTTGTTAAGAGATTTAAGCAAGAAAATATCTATAACAATACCAACTATAGCTTATTTTTCAAATTACCAAAAAAGTCAATACAACTTTTGCTTGGACAGTTGACCGGGCTTATAGAATAAAAGTTTAACCGACTTTTCTTTCTTTTTTGATGCTTTTAGGTTATCGATAGGATACTAGAAGCCACAGCAACCACAGTGGTCAAGTATGACTTTTGAACTAGGGTGCTTCGAAAAGCTAAGGAAGATGTGGTTGATATTCTCCAGGGAAATCGCTTACGAATTGCATTTGCAGTGGCAGAAACGACCGTAGCTTAAACTTTAAATTGCAAAAACTATAGTTCAACCCCTCTGTCCAGGGCTACGGTGAAAGTATACTTAAAATGCATAAATCAGGTGACAAACGAAAAGCTGGACGTCTGCGAAAAAAGTCACTAAGAAAATATTTAAAGAATCAGGTGCTTCATTGGAAGAAGAAGAGAAAGCTGAAGGACGAAGATACTCTTAATAGACTAGAAAAAAAACATATTATTTGGTCTCAATGTTTAAGAAGATTCGAAACGGGCGAAAAAATTTTCCATGTCATTAGGGATCTATAGACAAAAATCTTTGGCTTAGTCGACTAGCCTCATGTATTAAACGAGGCTTTAACATACTGCACCTTATGCATGACTGAAACGCAAATAAAAGGGAAATGATATTCCCTGTTGACCAAATCAGCTTAAAATTCGTAATTAAACCGAAATAAACAGACACGTTTGTTGGAAAAAAAAAAACATTTTGACAGAAGAATTTTGAATCAGAAAACATCTTGAAAACATAAAGAATCAAATAATTCCGATTACACCCTGACAAACGGAATACAAAAGTATTAAAACCTACAGTACACTAAATCACAGGAACACATAGAAAAGGAATGAGCGTTATCAAGCCTTAAAGGTGCGAACAACTCGGACAACAAACTGTCTGCATATCGGGCACTCAGCCAACTGGCGACCACACTCAACACATGACACCATATGTCCACATTCTAGGATAACACAGTTCACAGGGGCATTCATGCAGATTTTACACAGTTCTTCATCAGGTAAATTGTCAGCACCTAAAATGGTTTAAATGTACATTTCAATGTATGATTTGAATGATTTAAATGATTAAATATAATGAAATGATGTACAAACAGTATTGTCACATACTACCGTAGTTTTTGTTTCAAATTACACATTTCATGTCTGTGGTAATCAAAGTAATTATGAAACCGAAAATCTTAAAAAAAGAGAAAAACCAACACAGTATACTCCGAATAAAATGCTTTGCATGAACATGTTTCATGATGTCGTATTTTCTTCAGATTTTTACAATATCTAGTTTCAATAATCTATCCTATCAGACCAACACAGCCAACCAGGCCCCTGTGGAAAAATATACTTCACAGTTACTCGCAGATAATGATTTGGGTTACTTACTCATTGCTTCTCTTTGATAATGACAAATTATGAAACTTGAGCCCTTTATGTTAACGAAAGAGGATGTCTGTAAAGGCTAAAGTTTTAAAATTTTACTAGAAAAACAATTGATTTTCAAGATGATTAAACTTTTTGATTCTCTAAGCTATGAACAAGATTTCTCTTTTGATACTGATTAAAATATGAACGTTTTGAAGTTCAGTGTACCACCCAAAATAATCTGCATAAAAAAGATCTATTGGAACTCCGCACCATTTAAAAACGTTTCTCTAATACAAATAGTTTCTAATTAGTAACTGAAAAGTTAATAAAAATTTGCCATCCAAGTTAACAACTGTTTCCACTAACTAAATTATTTTACATCTGAAAACGAAAATTTGTCAGTGAAAATTCACAATTCCGAAGTCAATGCCAGAAAGCATGTCTCTGATTAAAACCGATCACACGCATCGTCAGCTAGACAGCAATACGTAGCCACCACCACTTTAAAAAAATAAGGACTATTTATGAAAGAGGAAGCAAATTATGATTCGTAGATATTGGTTCTGTCTAAACATTAATCTGTAGCTAATTAAACTTATGAATTTCACTTTAAGCAATGTAAAATCTATCTCGAACATTACTTTTTGTTGAGGAGGAAGGCTAAATAATTTTACACAAATTTTTCAAGAAAAAAAAGCAAGAAAAGAAGTCTTTTAGGTTGCACTAATTACTCAAAGACACGATTTTAAAGCAACAAATTGATGATGTTTCCCCACTGATATTTCCAAAAAATTCAAAATAGACAAGCAAATTTATCAAAATACCCAATCTCCAGTAACATTTAAAATAGTTTTTTTAACATAATACTTCTAAGAGGAGGGGGGTCTTCAGTCCCCCAGGATATATATGTGGCCAGATAAGTCGAAAAGATATTCATATCGACAGTTGCGTGAAAAAATAAGAACGGCAACATCTTGACCAAAATAAGTTAAAGATATACATTATTTGGCAGTAAAGACGTATTTCAAAGAATTGTTGATGGCCTTGAATGAGTAAAACTTCAGCAAAGAACAAACCAAATTTTTAGGATAGGACTGCTCAAATGTTTACAAATTAATTTTATAAGCTATTACAGATCTTACACTGAAGCTGCTAAGAATGGTTCACTAGATAAACAACTAAATTGATTAAAGCTTATCTGTAATGAATTAAAGATGTAACTAAAGATCAGTTTTTACAATGGTAAGAAAAGGAAATTCTCTGTGATCAAATTTTCACTAGCTACATTTGTTGGATGTTTTTCATCACACTTGGGGAAATGTTTCATCCCTTGAACATACCACCCTGGCACGCAATTGTGTGCTTTTTGACTAATTATGACACGTAACATCATAACGTATGTTATTACATCAAGTTGAATCTGTTAGAAATACGAGTTCATATATCGTTAGAAATACGAGTTCATATGTACAGGAGTACATCTTTGTTCACTATACTAAAGAGAAGAAATCGATTGATGTTTGCGCCCTTGGGTAATAGGTCGTTTCTTTCACCTTCTTTTTTTTGCAATTCCGTGTTAATGTAATAATAAAATTTTAGCATCCCGTAAATTTGTTTTTTTTTTTTACTATTTCAGTTTTTAAAATTAAATCTCTAAATTATCGACCAAAAATCACAATGTTTAAATTGATTTTATCTTCGGGATACTTTTAGATTAGCGGTGAAGAGAGTTCCTTTCATTTGAAACCGAAATTTTCATGTTCATTGATTTTAACAACGTATTTTAGTTTCATGTGGCATTCATTCTCTTTTCATACCTATTGTCTTGGAATGTGATTGAATAAATTAGTCACTCGTTCAATCCCTTATCATGAACAAATAAAAGTTCAAAAAGGAATAAGTACTTTTATTAGACAGTGAAACAGGTACAAAAAGTTCTGGATATTTCGACCCATATATACAGTGACCGTCATCAGCAGATAAACTAAAGTGTTACAATCCAAACAAAAGATATTTACACTGGAAAAAAAAAATTAATTACTTCCGTGTAACAATTTCGGTTCATTCACTCCTTTATCATATGGGGTGTACTTAAAACACATTGACGATTTATTCTCTGTCTTTCACGCGAGATCAAATAAATAAATTTGTAAAAAAGTACCTTTGGCGGATCGAATTTCATTCCACAGTCGAACGACTTTTTCAAAAAGTTCCGATTTCTCAATTAAGCCTCTGTAATCAACACGATTTGTAGTCAAAATTTCCCTTAATTGTCGTACAGATAATTGAAACAGTTGGGATTCCGTCTGAATTTGACTTAAAGTAATTGGTCCATCAGCTAACAACTGAAAAAGTTATATTTTGAATCACAAGTCCCAATCACAAATTACTTGCCTAGGGTACAATCAAGGGGAAAACCCATTGAATATATATAAGGCGAGTACCAAGCACCTTCTGTGAATAATTTTTTTTAGCTTTGAAAATTTGAAGAAATTGTTTATTCTCTGACTTTTCTAAGAATCTTAAATAGACCTGCAAAACAACGTAGAGATAGTCGAAGAGCTAAGAATTTGCCTGAATCTGGCTTAAAATAATTGGTCCATCAGCTTAACGGTAAAAGAATAACTTTGGATGGTAAGTCCCAGTTGTAGATTACTTGCCCTGGGGATATTGAAGAGGAATAAACCCTCGAATATAACCAAGACGAGTGCCGGACACTTTTTTTGGATATTTTTTCCGAATTTTGGGAACTGAAGAAACTGGTAATTCTTTGACTTTTCTAAGGATCTTAAAACAACTTGCAGAAGAACAATGTTATGCTGACATAAAAATAAACCACAGAATAGTCCGAAAGGAAATGAGTCGAAATGTAGTCCAAATTTGCAGTTTGGCTTCAACAGTTTTAAAATTTTTTCCCAAAGAAACTAAAATGAAAAAAGTTTACGGGTTACTTAACCAGATCTTGGACTGCAACAATTTCATTTGGCAGGCTTTCACGATTGACACCCTGGTATTTTATGGCCTGAAAAAAAGATCTAGATAGGTCACGAGATTGAAAAAATTCGTTTGAAGCCTTTATTTTGGGAAAAAATAATGGGAATGAGGTAATGTTTATAAGCATACTTAAAGAACATAAATTGCATCATTTCCACCCAAGTAGTAGCCGTGTCGTTTTGTCTATGTTTATGACGTTTGCAAAATTACACAAGATGACAAACTGCTTTGCAGAAAATTACAATTGAATAAGGAAGGGGTATTTTAGCGTCTGTAAATGATAGAAGGAGGAATTAATATTTAGTATCTATAACATATGCAAAATCACACAAAATGACAAATGACCCTAAACAGCTAAAGAAAAGACATAGAACAAGAAACAACAACAAATCAAATTCAATTGCACACAAAAATGTGACTTAAAACTAAGGAGTAACATGACAATTATGCTCTTATGGAGTTTAGATATTTCAGAAAATTACGACTGAATAAGAAACGTGTTAAGAAGGAAGGAGGAATTGAATTGACAAAGAAATTTCTTAATTCAACTGAAATTGCTCATTTGCCACTCTATTACTTAAAACAAAAGAATAAAACGATAATTATGCCAATTTCAGATATTTCAGAGGACATAGGCACTGGGACGCATGATTTTGAATGAACCCGAACAGCTAAAGTAAAAGGCATGGTAAAAAAAACTGAGGTGAGAAGAAATCTGGGGCTAAAAGACATTTGAAAACCAGTATCACAACGAATTCATCGAGTCGTAAATAAAATCTGCGGTTTTAAAAGAAGCGACAGTGAGAATCCAGTGAAATGAATGATTCTTTGATGCGTTAACAAGTAGGAGAAATTGAATTCACGCCAGACTTCCTTAACTCCATTGTTATTACTTATTTGACATCTCATGACTTAAACAAAAGAATAACGATTATATATACTCCCTTTAAATGAGTCCTTTAAGTGAGCAACTGTTTGTTTATTTAAAACATTTTTTCTTTCGAATTATATCCATTTTTTGTATTTTCCCCAGGGCGGACGCATCGAACTTACTCTGAATCCATGACATCGAGAAGAAGTTCATATTATCTGCAGTTAGAAGATAAGTGACAATATTTTTCTGTTTGTTTTTTTTTTCTTAAAACCGGTATACTGACTTTTCTGGCCATAAAAACGATTTAAATACGTCACAACTTTAAGGAACAATTCGTATTTTTCCCAAGGATCGTTGTATCGAACCTATACAACCGGCGGCTTTGCCATCGGTCCCCGACACCGCTATGCGACAGGCTTTTATGTATAGATAGATTCTCATTGTCGCTTTTCTTCTAATCGAGGCTGCTGTCCCAGTGAATCACCAGGTTAATTCCATCATCCTGCACTTCTGAGATTTTCATGTAGCTTTTAGCATACTTCTTTGTGTCTCGCAATATTTCTTCCAAGAGATCCATCAGGTTACAAAGATCTAATAATTTAAAGAACGTGTAAGGCGTTCTTCAACAACTTTATCGGGGTTAAAAAGTATATTTGGCAATATGAAGGAGGTTCAAAATCACCGAGGGGTTTGTGATGAATGTGCCAATAAATATGAGTTCAAGTTTCAGATTTGTTTGTGGAACTCTTTAGAGAGCAAGTAACGTCGCATAAAAGGCCAAACTAATTCACCTGGAAATTGTAGAGGTGGCAATACAATTGGACCAAACAGGCAGCAGCCTTAAATGAATCACCTTTGTTGGCTACTTTTTCCTCGGAAAAATGGAGGAATCATACAACATCATACAACAGTGAATACATACAACACTGTGAATACATTTTTGATTCGGTATGATTCTCGCTGTCACTTTTCTTCCAACGGCACACTTCTTTGTTTTTCCTGTTTCATTTTTAACACGTTCTGATACTCACTTTCACAATTGTCTGCTAACCACCAAATTCTTTGTTCTTCGATTTCATTTTGACACTTCCTGATTCTCACAGTGACTTGTGATTCTCCCCGCCACTTATTTTCTAACCGCATATTTCTTTGTTCTCGCATATTTCCTAACTAGATATTGTTTTTGTCCTCAATTTTCGTTTTTGATTCGTTTTGATCCTCGTTGTAATTCTCATTCACGTTTATCTTTTAACCGCATATTTCTTTGTTCTTCAATTTCGTTTTTGACTAGTTGTAATGGCCGTTTTTGCAAGATTTTCAACCACATATTTCATGTTCTTCATTTTTGTTTACCATTACTTCAGACATTTTTTTAACTGCTTTTTATTTAGCTGCTCGGATTGGTCTTGTCACATTTGATAGTCTGTGTTGTTCATTTTCACCCCTGCCTTTACATTTCCCAGGTCACCCTTTTGATCTTGTCTCATTTGATGATCCAGTTTGCTCGTTGTATTTTCCCTACCACTTATCTTTTAAGCGCATATTTCTTAGTTCTTCACTTTTGTTTTTGACTCGTTGTAAATGTCGTTTTCGCAAGTATTCGAATAGAAAATTTTTTTGTTCTTCATTTCACTTATCATCATTACTTCAGATTGTTTTCAATGTCATTTAGCCTAACCGCTTGGATTGGTCTTGTCATACTTGATAGCCATATTAACTGGTTCTTACTCAAGTCCTTGCGACGGATTATAATCGAAAAAAGCTTTGACAAGACCAAGACCCTAAAAATACAAATCCCCGTTTAAATGGATCGTATCCCCCTTTATATGGATCAATTTAATGCACGCTATCTTAAGAAGCACAGGATAGGCAATGGAAGACCACGGAATCAAATGGGGAGGAAAAACTCTCATTGACTTAGATTATGCTGATAATTTAAGCATCCTAGATGAAAGTGTGGGCAAAATGAATGAACTTCAAATGAAATGAAGAGGTTTTGGAGTTCAGGGTGCTAGAATAGATTTGAAACTTAATGTTAAGCAGACTAAGACACTAAGGCTAGGAAAAAGTGAAGATGAAAAGGTGACGTTGAGTAACAAAAAGATTGATCAGGTGGGCAGCTTCACTTACCTTGGTAGTATTATTAGTAAAGAAGGTGGGAAAAGTGAGGATGTTAAAAGTACAATAGCCAAGGTTCAGGGTGTTTTTTCACAATTAAAAAGTTTGGAAGAATAAGAAGATAATTTTGGCAACCAAGATTAGAATATTGGAAAGTACAGTGATGATAGTGGTCAAATATGACTCTGAAGCATGGGCGCTCCTAAAAGCGGATGAAGATTTACAAGATGTTTTCCAGAGAAATTGCCTATGGATTGTTCTGGGTACCCGGCTGACTGATCGTATTTCAAATAGCAGTCTGTACGAAAAGTGTGGTTCAATCCCGCTTTCTAGGGCTATAATGAAAGAAAGGTTGAGAAGGTCAGGGCACGTTCTGCGGATGAAGGATGACAGATTGCCAAAGATTGTCTAAGACTAAACGGAAACCAGGTCGTCCTCGTCTGGTGTGCGAGGATGTCATAAAGAAAGATTTAAAGGAAATGGGCACTTCTTAGGAGGGTGTAAAGAGGGAAGCTTTGAATAAATTGGGACAAAAGGAGGAGCATGCATAGCTATGTTGGCCTCAGACGGCCTGGTGCTGCGGTGAGTTGTTAGTAATAGTAGTAGTATTTATGCTCTCCTGTTTCATTTATCTTTTACGTTTTCCTCCTTGTTTCATCGTTGCTAATTACGCAGCCAGCATTTAGTAGCTATTGTGAGCTAATTAATTTACCAGCAAGCTTTTCTATCCTAAGTACGATCTTAAGAATAACATATCATAAAAACAAAGATGAAGAAAAAAACTTACACGATCTGAAGGTGCACCATCGCTGAGTCTGACATTGTCACTAAGATTTGCTGGACCATCAGTATGAACGGATGTAAAATGAGGAGGCTGGTTTCCCCTTCGAGTCAACTCAGGACAAGGGTATTCTTCAAAGGTTTCAATATCTGATTCATCACTTGAAACAACAATGTCCTCTTCTTCCACAGGGAGATCTGGAGTTGACGGGTTGGATGAGGTACCAGGATTGGAGTTAAACTGCGTCAAGTCTTGATATAATTCATAAAAGATTACTTATAAAATTAATTTTAAGGCTGTGAAGTGTTGATACAAATTAACCATTTAGACATAAGATTTAGATTAGAGGTTCATAAAGATTTTTCATTTACGAAAATGCGGTTCGGTCCTACTTGCCAGAGCTATAATAAAATTATGTAATAAAATAAAAGACAATTTTAGAGTGCTAGGTCACGTTTTACAAATGAAGGATGATAGGTTACCAAAGATTGTTCTCTTTGGCCGCCCAACTAGGTCCAAACCAAAAACACGTCATATGCAAGTAGTATGGGAAACGGTTATACGAAAAGATTTAAAGGAAACTGAAGATTCAAGAGAAAAGTAGAGAGTGAGGCAGGATTCCATCATCGTGAAAATGTTGGATGAAAACTGAGTGGATGATATACCACCCTCTTTGGAAACATGCAGGGACACACGCATGAAGAAGTAAATTGGTGGTGGAGCGATTTAAATTACAGATAATTTCAACGGTCTATTTGACATAGGAGATACATCAAAGGTTTGACTGCTATTGTAAACTATTTTGATTTTATTTTTCTGCAAAAAATGTCATTGATAAAAGCCTTCCCTAGTTAACATCAAGGAATATAAGGGATAGAGTAGTAAGTCCTTTGTACGATGCGGCTGATATTAGCGCGGTTCCTGCAACTGTACATAACCACGGAGACCCGATTCTGGCTTTCCTTTCTCTACAAATAGATATTCTGGAGGTAGAAACGCGGTCAGAAGCCTATGTGGTGATTTGAAATGCATCTAAGATAAAAAAAAAAGGTACGATGTCGTCTTACGTCGACAATCTGACTTCATCTTTAAAGTCAATTTTATCAACAGAGTTGACAAACAAAGTCTCAATCACCAAACAACAAACATCTCTTATGGGTAAAAACCACGATCGGGTTCAGCTCTCTTATGTAAGAAAACTGAGCATAATACTTCGTTCGAAAGTACTATACAATTCAGATAGAGAATCTTTTCGACAAGTCTTTCATTAGGTCTTTCCTAAGCACCTAAAATTCTGAGCTGTAGCCCCCACCGACACCAGTACAGCATTTAAGTTGGCAAACTTGATGTGACGCCAATATTTGCTTGCCGGAGGCACACACACTGCCCCGCCTCTGGATGAACCATCTCGACTAGTACTGCCCTTTTCTGAGCAACCAGGCAAACGCAAAGAAACGAAGACTATCTATAAGAGAGAACATCCCACTTTGAGTACTCGAAGAAACAATTTGTGAGACACTATACTCCCCTTAGAAAAGTACTCCCTGAAAAGGCGACTGATGATTCCATAAAAATACATAATTCAACTAACACAACATCAGGTAAAAATGACGTTGCCTAGTAATAGAAGGCCCTGGTTCTTAACTCACTGGCATATTTAGGATGTCATTAAAAAGATGACTGATCTGATTATTAATGCGTCACGATGTGCCAGAATAAACGGAGATATTTTGAATTGTAAGTTACTCACACTTTTATTCTTAAATCATCAGTTTAAATGCATCAATTTTCTTAAACGACTGAAACAACATTAAAAATGACAGTACTGAAGCGAGGTTTCATTTGGGTTATTTGGGGTACGAGCGAGTAAAATGAGAACAGGGAGTATAGAGTATACAACAGAATTATAGAGGGGGAAAGAGTATTCTGGTTAGATATTTGTAATTTTTGCGCCAACGTAGAATGGGTACCCCATACTGGAAGGGCACCTTGCAAAACGGCTAGGTGGATATTATATTTGAAGATTGGTTGCAACATATTCAAAAATTAAATCTGACAAGCATTCTTCCTCATGAACGATATTCTTTTCTTTCAACTTTTCTATTTTTACATTCATTATTTATAAAAATACTCTATCCAGCGGCAGAAATTTCCCTGAAACAATGGTTAAAATCAGAATTTATGGAATAGAAGATTGAAAACAATGTCCTTATGATCAAAGTATTCTCTGAATGATTCTAAAAGTTAAATAAGCTTAATTTACTTTACAGCTCAAAGAGCATGCTTCTTAAAGTTAATACGATTATTATATTAATACAATATGTTATATTAATACAGTTAACACGATTGTTTAGACAAGAGTAAGTTTTATGTCCGAGATCCCCCTCTTCCCTAGTCAAACCCGTTGATAAAAAAGCAAAAGTTTATGAATCATTTATTCGCCGATTTTATTTTCGCACTTGTGCCACGTAAGTGGAAAATCGAAATAACAAGATATTGGTTTAAAATCAATTACCAATATAATTTGTTTCCAAGTCTTGTTTGCTAATACTATGCTTTCGTTTCTTTTGCCATTATTCCCCATATAGATAGCGAAGTCTACTGTTAAAAGTTTCAATCTTCTCAACTTAAAAAATTAGGCCTCAAATTTTCATTCTAACTGATCGGTTCTAGGTGTTTTCTCCCCCCCCCCCCCCCCACTGAAAATTCACCCCTACAGATTATTCCTTTACAAGCAAGACTGAGCTCTCACAGGGAAAGTATGTTAACGAAAAAGAATAAAAAAAAAGGATTTTAGATATTCTAGCTCTATTCCAAAATGTAGGCTTATGTGGTGAAGAATATTCTTCAGTATTTACTTTTACATTTTACTTCTTTTAATTCCTTTTCGGGGTTAAGTAATCTTTAAGTTTCTTTAAGTTATCATTAAATCTCTTAAGGTCAAGTTTTTTTTGTCTTTCTTGGGGTTAAGTTATCACGGAATAAGAAGCACGAGTAATTACTCCCCGTGGGCTTCGTCAGCACCAACATCTACAATACATGATACAAGTTGACCCCTTTGTGATCGACAACGCTTCCACCAGACGTAAATCAGAAGGTTTTCCTGTCTGATGTAGCTTTAAGGCACTTTTTGGTTTTTATTTATTTATTTGATTTAGATAGCACGGATTCGAACTCCAGGTCAGAACCAAGCAAATTTTAAAACGGACAGAACTTCTTATTCGAAATAACCAAGCAATAAGTTAATAAAATTTTCAAAAAATCATGAAACCCTGTTCACAACAACGTACTGTTCACTAGGCGTACGTCGCGGGTATTCCCTGTCTGAAGTAACTTTAATGAGCAAATTTTTTTTTAATTAAATTTAAGTAGCATGGAGTCAAACTCTAAGTCAGAACCAATAAAATCTCTGAGATGGACATAACCATATAATATCTTTGAGACGGACATAACCATATACTTTATGTTTTGTCTTACTTTCTCTTTGGCAGGCAAATTTTAAACGTGAGAGGATGTTCGAGGGGGATAATTGTATGCAGGGAGAGAGGGTAGTTGTCCAGGGGGAATTGTCGGGTGGAAACTTTTCTGTGGAGGATACTAATTAATCAATCGTAAAGATTACACTTGAAATTTTAAAATTGCTTTTTTCAACAAATTACAAATCGAACATATTATTGGTACTATAATCAAGCGTAATTAGAGGTTTTCTACTACTGTGACTATAATGTATCTTTGACATTATGAGCACCACCATGGAAATCCCAAAAAGCAGGATAAGCGAAAAAAAGTGATGTGAGATTGTTTCTGAATAGCTAATGTTCTATATTATTGTTTACATTGGATCAAAGCTGGCGAATGTCATTATGCTTAATTACCCAGATCGTTTTAACTAATGAATGGCGGTATTCTTTTTTGTTGTTGTTTATAATAGATTACATAATGGGAGTATATAATCAGTCAGAAAAGTAACCATTACGACGCGAAAAAGCACGAAGAGAAAACCACGTACTCTAATGTCTACTTTCCTTTAAAATATCCTCCCAGCGCTGTCAATTCTCGTTACGTGCTCATCTATTTTATAAATCTTATAAATAATACTACAAACCATTTTCCACTAAGAGATCATAGTTAGGATTGCTAAAGCCACTGTTACTGCTGTCTTGATTCGAATCGTAACTGAAAATCTGTCCTTGAATCGTAACCATAACAAGTCTCACCAAATCCTCTTTCTCTGAAAGTAAAGTAGCGGATACACCCATTTTAGAAAATCACAAAAACACTAAGCAAAGATCATATAGAATAAGATACGTGTATCTGCGTCTCTGTCACGAGTGATACGATTGCTGCCACAGCTTAGATACCAATAGTTATGAAAACTTGATTTATTTTTGGGACACAGTGCACAGTAGCGATGCTTGCGGCTGGAGACAGGAAACTGGAGCGTATTCAACAAAACTATTCATCTATATGCAAAACTATACAACAAAACAAAATTGCGTTCCCGCCTATGGTGTTGTAGTACGATCACTGCGTCGGAGCGCGGGCTTGGAGGAGGCGCTAAGTTCAGAGCTCTGTACCAAAAGCTTCTCTTGGGCAAGATAGGAGTTTTCCTAACTATATTGGTATCTGAGCTGTGATTGCTGCTGTGAGAAATATACAAATGTAACCATGTCGAAATTGAATAAATAATCTTGATTATGAGCTTGAAGCCACTACTCCCATTCGTAGGTGACGATTCATGAGTAAAACAATAGATAATATCAAGAAAAAATATCAGACCCTTAAGATGGACGAAAACAGGTCAAAATCCCCCTTTTCCGTAACCTAATAAAGATTCATCTTTTTCTAGAAGGCGTAGATTTTTAAAGTACCAAGGACAATGGAAATAAAATTTGATAGT
Source organism: Artemia franciscana (assembly GCF_032884065.1). Taxonomy (NCBI): domain Eukaryota; kingdom Metazoa; phylum Arthropoda; class Branchiopoda; order Anostraca; family Artemiidae; genus Artemia; species Artemia franciscana. The sequence continues at coordinate 19,850,503 of NC_088868.1, forward strand.
TTTAATGGGTTAATTGGAAACTTGCGCAGTCATATACATCTTGAAAATTAGGATACACTGAGAATTTAATTTTAAAGAAAGAGACATCTATGTGCAGTTACATAATTTTGCAGCGAGTGTCAAAATTAAAAAAAAAACGTAGAGGAATCTTCAGTAAAAAAAAAAAAAGCTAAAAAATATGGCATCAAACAGCTTAAGAAGTTAACGTTTAATATAAACGTTAACGTTTGAATTCTTATAAATGGAAAGCGTCACAAAATTTAGCTGATCAGTTTCGCTTATTCATTTTCACGTTTCAACGTAGCAACACTGACAAAAATGTGGTACTGTCCTAAAAACTTTATAATTTTGTGAGCTTTACATGCTTTTTTGCCTGTAATTCCACGCAGATTAACGGTCCTGTGTCAATTCTAAATTCTTGGTAAACTTGCCCAAGACCATAGGGAGGGGTGCCTTGTTTACCTTTCATTCCAGGCAATCTAACAGTCCTATGTGAATTTTAAATTCTTGGTCAACCTGCCCGAGACTCTAGGCGGGCGTGCCTTTCTAAAAGCTAACAAACAAAAACTTGTCAAATAAGAGAGTCAAACTTACTCTTGCCGTTTACCCGTGCCATTTAAAAAAACACTTGGAAAAATATAGGTTTCACCGTTTGGCTGCGAGTCCAGAGGACTTGTTGGTCATGTGTCAATCCTATGACACGGCATTCCACCTTTAGACTATAAGCGGTCAACCCTATTAGGCTTAGGTTTCACTTGTTCTCCTTTGGTTCCAAGCAAATTCAGTCCTAGATTTTGCATACAAGGCCAGTGGACATTGTCCATCACGCGTCAACCCAAAATAAATCCAGTCTTTTATGCCT